>NC_135555.1:4347500-4442500 GCF_964340395.1 Glandiceps talaboti | reverse complement strand
CAAATCACATGTTACTTAATCTTCACAGTCCCCACAGGACACCATTATTCGACGAAAGACAGAGACTGACAGAGGTAGAATGGAAAGATGACATCTGACACAGCGCATCAAAGGAAGGGTGACGTTGCCTATGGAACAGCTGACACAGAAAATCTGATATTCTATGTATACCGATTATCGCCGTCCATAAATTAGTGGACGAGTGTGACGTTCACAACAGCTACGCCATGCTGGCAAATAAGTTTTGGTGATTTGGAATGCGCAGTCGCACTAGATGGAGCCCCATTGACCCCTATGGTCCCAATTTTCGTTGTTAGAGAAGAAATACACTGTATGATTTGTTTTATCTCGAGCACCCCAAAAGAAGGGATAGATAGAGGGTCAAATGAAAATTGATCGACACGAAAGCTGACAGGACAAAATAATAAGGTAAAACATTCATTTTGTAAGCGTTGTCGGCATTTTTTCGTTCTTATTTAAATGCTTTTGGTGTAGCTCAGTCCACGTGAATATGTATCGGGCAAATGTCATTTCAAATTAATGTGTGTAGTTAAGAGATTTGGCGGGATAATTTTATGTCATGGTGAGGACCAATTAGTGGCGTGGATATAGTATTTCGTGGACAGAATAAGTGTGCTCGTCGATCGTTTACTGGACTTGTACGAGTCCGAGTAGTGTACAAAAATGGAACTGTAACACCGAGTGTCATTGAATCTCCATAGAGTCTATATTCTCTATACATTATCTAAAATTTGTCGTTTGTTTCCTCATCGTTTTTTGTAATTCATACTAAGTAAGGTGATATAAGACAATGTATAATATATACCAAAGAAACATTTATGTAAAGTATGCATCACTGGTTTTGAAGAAGCACTAAAATCGTATTTTATTTCAAAAATACGGTTCATTGTTTAACAATGCAATTATTTTTATTGTCTTCATTGCATTCACTACGGAGGACTGTCAACAACAGATGTTTAAAACAAATTGCCACATGGCAGCCATTTTTAAAATACCACTCAATCAAAGCTAGAACAAGAGACTTCACTTCGATCCAATATTATATATCACAGCTCTAATATTACCTTATATAATTCTTATTTTCATTTGTCTAGGTTGAAAAAAATGGAAATTCGACCAATTCCAATTTGGCGGAGCTCCCTCGCTGTCTTAATTTTCTCGTTATTATTTTTTCTGTGTTTGCAACAAACTGTGATAGCACAGAGTAATGCTGGGTATGTATATAAACAATTTCAAAACCCTGTGAGGGACAGACTTATTCATGGCATGTTTCCATCGAATTTCTCCTGGGGTGTAGCCACTTCTGCCTATCAAATCGAAGGTGCCTGGAACGAGGATGGGAGAGGACTAACTATATGGGACACTTTCGCCCATGAAAGTGATAATATCCTCGATGGGTCAAATGGTGACACTGCATGCAATAGTTATCATAAAATCAGTGACGACGTCGCTTTGTTGAAAGAGCTTGGCGTGAAACACTACCGCTTCTCTATCGCCTGGTCCCGAATTCTACCAGAAGGAACGCTCAGTAAAATTAATCAAGCTGGGATTGTGTACTACAGACGACTCATCAGCGCCCTCGTGGAAGCCGATATCGAACCGGTAGTTACCTTATTTCATTGGGATCTACCTCAAAGTTTACAAGATGTAGGTGGCTGGAGTAATGATATTTTAGCCGTGCATTTCAACAATTATGCTGAACTCTGCTACATCGAATTTGGTGATTGGGTCAAAAAATGGATCACCTTCAACGAACCTTCAATTTTTGCCAAGGCTGGGCATGAATTTGGTATCCATGCCCCAGGCTTTAAGCACCAGGGCTCAACTGTTTATAGGGTAGCACATAACATTCTGAAAGCACATGCGAAAGCTTGGCACACATACAACAGAAAATACAGAGAAAAACATAAAGGGCAAGTTGGAATCACATTGGTGTCTAGCTGGGCCCAGCCATCTACCAAATGGCACGTGGACATTATGGCTGCTGAACGATTTCTCCAGTTTGAATTTGGATGGTTTGCTCACCCTATCCTCGTAAATGGTGACTACCCAGAAGTGATGAAGAACCAAATTATGGAGAAAAGCATAGCGCAAGGTCTGTCGGTATCTCGCCTACCTGCATTCTCGGCAGCAGAGAAGGAGCTGATACGAGGTACAGCTGACTTTCTTGGAGTAAACTACTATACTACAATGCTGGTCTCAGCTTGGAGATCAGATCCCTGGCCACCTGGGTACGAGGAGGATCAAGATCTCAGAGCATGGCAAGATGACAAGTGGCCTAAGAGTGGTGCCAGCTGGTTAAAGTGTGTACCTTGGGGTCTCCGTTTAATGTTGAACTGGATAAAGAATGAATATGGGAATCCAGCTGTTTACATCACTGAGAATGGTGTAGCAGAGAAGCTGAGTGATGATGATGAACCCAAATTGAAGGACGTCTGGAGAATTCAATATATTGTATCTCATGTCAACGAAATGTTAAAAGGTAAGGGTTTGCATCGTCACACGATAAATTCAGCCTTATATACATCAACCCTATTCTCTATTTCATATTTACTACTACTACTACAACCACCACCACCACCACCACCACCACCACTACCACCACATGCACCACCACCATCACCTGCACCATCACCACCACCACCACCACCACCACCACCACCACCGCCGCCGCCGCCGCCGCCAGCATTGCCACCACCACCACCACCACCACCACCACCATTAATTTCTTTCATTCTTTCTTTCTTTCTTTCTTTCTTCTCCTTTGATTTGATGCTGTTCTTGATGTAACTATGTCAACATTGATGAATAAGTTCTGCATTTTCAATTGCGTTTCAGCTTACAAACTTGATGGCATCAACGTTCGTGGCTATTCTGCATGGAGTTTAATGGACAACTTTGAGTGGGCCGATGGTTACAGTACAAGATTCGGTCTATACCACGTGGACTTCAAAGATCCTGCCAGAAGTCGCACAGCCAAGTCATCGGCCCAGAAATATGCAGATATAATAAAAAACAACGGCTTCCCAATCCCCGCGTCAAAATTACGATATGTACCCCCGATAAAACCAGGACTTGCCGTTGGTGGTTTCCCTCCACCACCGCCTAGACCAGCGTTTGATGTCCTACCTCCAGGACTTAGATAATATATAGCTTAGTTATCTGGTGTATACTTTACTTGTCTTCATTGTCGGTACTTTCCTTGTTTTGTCAAGCAACTTTTGGAAGTTATCAATTTCAGAAGGAATATGGCAAGAGATATGGAGAACTCCATATTAATACTACCATTGCACATCCTTTCAGATTTCAATACGAATTTTTCTTTTGTATTCAGGATAACGTAGATCGTTTTGGTTATGTCACGTGACGTAGACTCAAAGACCCTTGTAAGAGTCATCGTCACGAAGACTACAAAGACCCATGTAAGAGTTACAATCACGCCAGTCCTGCAATATGCCGATATAGTAATAAAAACATAAAGATTTACTAATCAATAGCTGTTTTCCGAAACTCTAAAAGAAAATATGATTTTGATCTGAAAGCGAGGCTCTCGACCTCAAATCTGATTGCGTTACTAGCAGAGGTTTTTATGGAGGTCATGAATATTGTTATCAAGGCAGAGTTCGTTTGTTAATCCTTTGCTCACACAATGGGTTTGTTGACCATGTTGTCGATATGTCATAAAAGTAATAATACTGTTTACTATAAATTTACCAATGTTTTATTGCAATCAGAAGTAAAGAACACTGTAATACTATTCCAAACTCCTTCTGCCTTTAATGTACCATATGGTCACAATAGAAATATTGTCGTTATGACAACCAAGTAATTTAGTAAATCCATTGGTATTGCCATAGTGAAAAAATGGAAATTTACCAGAATAAAGTAGACATTTTTAATGTCTGATCCAAACCATCGAATGAATCTACTAATCGATCGACAACGTAGAGAATAATGACAACCGAACGTTTCAATTCAAGTAAAAGTTTTACGATTGAAAATGTACAATTCTGTCTCAATTACTCTTAGTATGGACCCCTGCTGACATGACGTTATCATTCATTTATCATTTTATGTTTAGGGAACAGCTGTACGTAAATACTCTTAAGTCTAATAAATGATTAAACTTGCAGTAAATCAAATTTTTAAAAAGATGTGTAAATTTAAATGAAATTCAATAGGTGAAATTTGATATAAAGAATCTTCCCTAATTGGCAGGAATACTTTGTCTTTTGTTAATTTGGTTGTTGCACGTTGTTGCGGTCTTTCTAGAGCTAGATTAAGGTTCTTCAGGATATTGTTCCCGTAGAAATACCATGTTATTCTTGTACATTAGACACACACGATGTCTTTATTGATGAAATAAATTAACCAAACCCGATCTTCCAAATGGTGTATTGTTTGTTTTCGTTAGTGATCATGATTAACTGTGACTAAAATCACGGCATATTTTATATGCATAATTATTTCCTATCAAAAATGTCCGCAAGCGTTAACAATCGTGGCAAACTTCCACGTGTCCCCGGTCTGTGCCATGCTAGTATATTATAGCCTATGTTACAGTGAAGGATTAGTGGTATCACCTGTAGATTAAACCAGAGTACTATTGTGAACAAATATAGACAAGACCAACAGCTTGTCTGCGAACACCATTTCAAGCTAACTGCGCATGTCACACGCTGACCTTTGACTTGAAGGGCTGTCAAAGTGAATACATGTCGGAATAAAAAAAAATATTTCGAATCACAGGCGAAGAACTTGATATATTTGAGAATTAACGCGGAAATGTAACAAGCATAACACTTAATTGCCGATAGTTTATCGCAAAAATCACTTTGCATGCATTCTTAACTCTTCAGGCGACTTGTTAGCGGTACTCCGAATGGCGATGTTTTTCAGGTAGGTTTTTATCATGTATAAACGAACATTTTTGCATAAATGCAGGGGATTCATTTCATAATGTTATCAGTGACATTAGACATTGGAACATGATTAATCAGAAACCACGTGCCAGACGTTCATATATAATACAATCTTTTCTATTAATGAAATCGAAACACAGCTCGTTGATCATGTTTTTTGCTTGTACATATCGTCATGCCATGCCCTGGTTTAATTCTCATTTATATAAATTTGCATATTCATGAATGGTCATATGATACGCAAATGAATGTTCTGATAATGTTTTGATCATTTCATTTACTACAGTAGTAAATGTATTGAATTTTTGTGTATTTTTTTTCCAGTAAATTTATGCATGTGATAGTGATGGTGTGTACTCTTAATTCCATTGTAACAAAGGCAATGGGGGAGAACTACGGTGGTTATATCTACACAGAATTTCAAGAGCCCGAGAGGGATAGATTATTGTACGGCCATTTTCCTGAAAACTTCACCTGGGCGGCTGCAACAGCGGCTTATCAAATAGAAGGGGCCTGGAACGAGGATGGGAAAGGCGAAAGTATTTGGGATGCCTTCACTCATGAATCGGGTCATATTTACATGGGCCACACTGGTGATATAGCTTGTGATAGTTATCATAAAATAGATGAAGATGTTGCTCTTCTGAAAAAATTGAACGTGACTCATTATCGGTTTTCAATTTCCTGGACGAGGATTTTTCCAGATGGCATTCCCAAGAAAGTGAACGAAAATGGGATGAAGTATTACGAACGACTAGTGGATGCTTTGCTTGCTGCAAATATTCAACCAATGGTTACATTATATCATTGGGACCTGCCACAAACTCTTCAAGATATAGGGGGATGGGAAAATGATTTTGTAGCTGTCTACTTCAATAGTTACGCAGAAATATGTTTTATGACGTTAGGTAACAGAGTCAAACTTTGGATAACTTTCAACGAGCCTGCTGTAGTTGCTAGGGGTTACGAAGGGGGGATGAAAGCACCAGGTTTAAAAAACCAAGGAAGTAGCGTTTACAGAGTGACTCATAATATACTCAAAGCACATGCGCTGACATGGCACACATATGATAAAAACTACAGAGCTACCCAAGGTGGTCAAGTCGGTATCACCTTAAACTGCGACTGGGTGATACCGGCAACGGACAGTGAAGACGATAAGATGGCTGTTGAGCGATTCTTACAGTTTCAATTTGGTTGGTTCGCACATCCTATAATTCACGGTGATTACCCAGAAATGATGAAGAAACAGGTAATGGAAAAAAGTCATGCCCAAGGACTGACGTCTTCCAGACTACCGAGTTTCAACCAGGATGAAATCAACCTCATCCGGGGAACAGCAGATTTCCTAGGGGTTAATCACTATACAACAAAGTACGTTGCTCACCAAGTAGCGGAGCTGATGCCAGCTGGATTATCAGCTGATCAAGATCTTCGAGGATGGCACGATGAGAATTGGCCAAAATGCGGAGTAGGGTGGTTGAGACCAGTGCCTTGGGGTATACGAAAATTGCTCAGCTGGGTCAAAGCGGAGTATGGCGCCATTCCTGTTTACGTCACAGAAAGTGGCGTCGCTGAACTCAGTGAGGACATGCCGAAGTTGAACGACACTTGGCGAATACAGTATTACACATCTTACATCAATGAAGTCCTTAAAGGTATACCATAACCGTTCTTTACGTTTTATAAACACTAATAAATTTCATTATGAGCTTAATAAATGACAAAACTGCGACCTGCGAGTTGCCAAAGCCGCAGTTCGCAGTTTTCGTTGCAAGTCGCAGTCTCGAAGGAAAACTACGAGAATGGGTAAAATAATTTGACGTGTTAAAAAATCCATAGTCCCTTCGCATACTGCTAACGAAACAGTCAAATACTTTGTATTTGAGATCTAATACTATTGTATGGCTTGTGAATTACATGCAGTACATTTTTACAGCAGGGCGCAGACAATCTGAACCAAGGGCCTCGCTTTCAGTTGCAACGTCACTTCCGATTTAAGTTGCTGCAGACGTTTGTTGCCAATTTCAGAGTGCAAACATGCTATGTACGAAATGTATATGAGTGAATGTCACCTGCGACAACGTATGTAGATACAAGTTCAGCATTGGCTTTCTAACGACTCGTCCACTGTACTAAGCAGATAATTTTTGTTCATATTCATTCTCTTTTCTATTTCAAACAGCCTATAAACTAGACGGTGTCGACGTCAGGGGATATACTGCATGGTCTTTAATGGACAACTTCGAATGGGCTGATGGGTACAAATCTAGATTTGGTCTCTACTACGTTGATTTCAATGATCCAAACCGACCAAGAACACAGAAAGCGTCTACAGAAATATTTGCAGAAATAGTTCGAAACAATGGATATCCAGAGCAAAGACTGGACACAAAATTTTCAAGTACTTTGAAAAATACTTTGAATTTATTTTTCCCGTAGATTTGGTGTCGTCTGCTGATAAGCTTATATCTAACGATGGTAATGAAGAATGAAAAATTATTTGATTTTTACTCAAAATGACGTCATATGACATCATATTGTGACCCTGTTCTAATCAAATGACGTGGCTTGTGATTAACAATCGAAATCTGGCCAGCTGTTGTTACTTCATTAATACCACTATTACACTAAAAATTTGGCTAAATATGACCTTAAGTTGAGATATTGTGGACGATTCATTATAGTCACTCTAGATCTGTATGTGTTCTTCAAAAAGCATTCGCCATTTGATTTTGAACCATTTTCAATTCATTTCGAGAGAGATGAACTCAAAATTTGAAGGAACTGAACGGGGGAAAATACTTGGAATCGTGCAGTTAAGAGTAACTAAAGGTGACATTACCGAACAACAGGGGTGTGACCTAAATTTAGTGGTCGGGGGTCATCAAACCTCTGGAGTTAACCTTGTAAATTTGCGAAATTTGTTTTAGCTTCTAAATAAGAAACTGACAACACTTCGAGTTTTATCTGTTGAATATTTTTTACAGTGTTTTTAGAGAGAGAGAGAGAGAGAGAGAGAGAGAGAGAGAGAGAGAGAGAGAGAGAGAGAGAGAGAGAGGGAGAGAGAGAGAGAGAGAGTGTGTGTGTGTGTGTGTGTGCGTGCGTGCGTGCGTGCGTACATACGTACGTACATATATACGCAGATACATACATACATACATACATACGTACGTACATACATACATACATACATACATACATACATACATACATACATACATACATACATACATACATCGCTTGTGGACTCTGAAGTCGACTGTTACTGTTGTTTTAAAACTTACTGGTCAACCCTCGGCCGTAAACACTGAACGCTCCCTAAATACCTATCATGCAGCGATGAAATCATGAGAGCACAGCGGTAAATATTCAAATTCAACTTGATGTTAATTAAATTGACAAAAACGGTACGGGTTTGGAGTTTTCAATTTTTGACATGTTCTCACAACTTCTTTTATCAACACGAACGGATTATCGAATGGATTTGCATATGCCATGGTTTGCTATGAATACAAGTACACCAGCTGTTGACAGGATTAAATCCTTATGAATCTATCAAATATAGCAATGTATGTACATAAAAAAAACAAAAAAGTGATATATTTAACCCCAAAATTCTCTGTATAGTTTATTCTTCTTCACATTTCATGAACAGTAGACGTGTTAAAACAGGCAGAAAAGTGGCTATAAATTGTTGTTAGATAGAAAAATAGCAAAGACAAATAAAAGCTAAGTAACGCTCTCTTTCAAAAGATTAAAAACACCACTGTCGTTTCAAATTACGATGTACGAGCTTCCATGATTTCACTGTTACCTAGGAAACGCAACAATATTATGACGGCACCCTTTCTCCCCATTGTTACATTATTTGTCTTTAAAGTACTAAATGAAACATAACAATACAGAATTATTTGGAATGAAGTTAGTGTTGACTTTGTTTGACACACAGCACAGAATGTCTTTCGAGAGCTATCACATTATTGCTGTGACGTCACCAGTTCTACACATGTATTCACAACAAAGCTGTTTGCATATATGAAATGATTAAAAAGGTATTGGTAAGGTGTTCGTATATTTCATCGGCTTTAACGTCACAAAGTGGACAGTGAGTAGTTTAATTCTGTGTACATGTGTTCGTAAAGGACCTCGGTGTTTCAGACCTGTTTCCTCATACAAAATCTTCTAGCGGGAACAAATGAACGAGAATTTAGATGTATTGAAGTGAAGACATCATCTTCTGCCAGTTGAGATTACCATCAAGATTCACAGGTAATTTTCTCTTAATTTGCCTTATTAAAAGATGTGCTGTTATTGCATCGGAGATCACTTATATCAGATTACGTACCACATATGTGTGTGTACTTTGGAAAGAACGGAAGCGCCATCAAACAAATACATATATCACGCCACGTGTAGACACTACTGTTTAAACAGTCAGGTCACATCGGAGGTGGATCTTCTTTTTCCTTCATTTTTGTCTCTTGGTTCTTCTTTGGGGTGGTTTTTATTCTGAACTGACTTTTATAGAACTAAATAACTGTCCAGCTAAACAAATCATTTATCAATTTCATACGACAAGGTATTGGGTGAAATCAACGTTAATCAATAACTAATATAAAAAAACACTACTGCCTACCTTGATACTTGATGTCTGGATATATACTTTCAATCGATTCCTTCTTTTTGAAAATTCTTGACAGAATACATTCTCAATAATGTCCGAGTATTTAGCTTTGAACACCCTCTTGTACATTCTGATATTTGCTAATTTAAATTTCGAATTACCATGTCGCTATCCAAAGTAGAAAACATTGGGTCTAAAAGGAGTAAACTAAAAATACTGATACAACACTTTCTTCTCCATTTTGATGCAAATTTGATTTTTAGCACATATAATTCACCGACTTCCCAACCAGGGCAAAATTCAAAATAGATGAGCGGATTTTATTGATAAAAATGTATTTGCTTATCAACCAATTTCGACAGCAAGTGTTAAATGAAAATGGCGATATCCCCATCGTCGTCGTTTGTGTTGTCGTTGCCGCCGCCGCCGCCGACGACACTATTGTTGTCAGCGCCTTAAATCTCCAACATCACCACAACCATAGTACATGTATATAATATCGCTTTTCCATTTTATTTCAGAATGTCAGGAATATTCAAAATATCGTCATCGTGGTATCTGTTGTCATTCTTCGCATTGTTGGAGGTTTCCGCTGAAACTACAAGTGGGTTATATTATGGCGGTTACACATACAAACAGTTCACTAACCCGCAAAGAGACAGAATTCTATACGGACATTTCCCCGCCAATTTTTCTTGGGGTGCTGCAACCTCCGCTCATCAGGTTGAAGGTGGCTGGCTTCAAGGCGGAAAGGGGAGACATATTTGGGACACTTTCACGCATAAACGAAAACATATTTTTGGTAGCAATAACAATGCAGACATTTCTTGTGATAGTTACCATCAGGTTAAACTTGATATCTTGATGTTAAAGAAACTTGGCGTTAAGCACTATAAATTTTCTATCGCATGGTCTCGAATTCTACCCAATGGTACGAATGAACAAGTTAATCAAGCCGGTATCGATTATTATCAACGGTTAATAAACATGTTATTGCAGGCAAACATTCAACCGATGGTGGCGCTATACCATTGGGATCTTCCACAGACTCTTGACGATTTTGGAGGATGGAGCAATGATCACATAAGTACGTACTTTAACGATTATGCTGATATATGTTTCGCCGTTTTTGGAGGTAAAGTCAAGTTATGGATAACGTTTGATGAACCTTCTGATTTTGCGGTGAAAGGTCACGATACCGGGGTTCACGCACCAGGATTTAAACATCAAGGAACAACTGTGTACCGTGTCGCGCATAACATCATTAAAGCTCACGCTAAAGCCTGGCACACGTACAACATAAAATATAGAAACTTACAACACGGACAAGTTGGAATAACGTTACTTGCAAACTGGGGGTTTGCTGCGTCACAATGGAAAGATGACATAAATGCTGCTGACAGGTACATACAGTTCCAGCTTGGTTGGTTTGCACATCCCCTATTTGTTGATGGCGACTACCCACCTGTCATGAAAGAGGCCGTTTTAAGGAAAAGCCGAGCTCAAAAATTGACGTCATCGCGACTTCCTGCTTTTACCGAAAGTGAGAAAAAGATGATAAAAGATGCAATCGACTTTATCGGGGTTGATTTCTTCTCGTCGGTTTATGTTGATTATTCTGGTCCAAAACATATCCCACTTCCAGCAGGATACGCCGAAGACCAGGACTTGAAGATATTTCGTGATTGGAGATTTCCTAAAGGTGGAATATTAGAGAATGGTATTGCTCCCTGGGGGATACGTGAAACCCTGAAGTGGATAAAAGAACAATACAATAATCCAGCTATATACATCACAGCTAATGGAGTAGCAGAATACGATACGAATCGAGATGAGAAATTAAAATTAATGGACATTGGGAGAATACAGTATCACAGGGCACATATTAATGAAGTTCTTAAAGGTATGGTATTATGTCTCGACCTCATTTCTACTGTGAGTCGTTTATATGCGGATCACCTTGCTAACTTTCTATTAGGGAGCATTCCCATTACATTGTTTCCCATTACTATCACAATACTCAATTTGTGATAAGCCCCTGCATGAATTAATTCACATGTTTGGCTCTATTTGACAGCGCTGAGGCCAGAACTCCCAAAGACTAGATGGACGCACTGCCAACTGGACCTGGAACTAGGTCAATATCCCCTCTCCACCACATTATCCCCAATATATTACCACACTTTCCCCCCTTCTCTTCTGTGAGACCCACTCCTCAACTCGACTCACACCACACCACAACTAACAACTGATTTACTGCACGGTTGTCAGTAGCGTCATGACACCCATTCCTGGCTCTCCCCAACTTGTAATTATTAAATGCTCCCTTACCGCAAAAGGACGAGTTAAATATTCTAAATCAACAAAACAACATATTTGTGACCTCTTGGACAGTCTTTGAAGAACTCTTTCATATTTGTATTAACTACTGTGGCTTTAAATTATATTTCCAGTAGGTTCCCCATTATAATGTGTCATATATATTCATTTTCTATCTCATTCAGCTTACAAAATTGATCGTGTTGACGTACGTGGGTATACAGTTTGGACTTTGATGGACAGCTTCGAGTGGATGGACATGTATAGCGCCCGCTATGGTTTATATTATGTCAACTTCACCAACCCTGCAAGGCCACGGTTTCCCCGCGCATCAGTTGGAAAATACGCTGAAATAATAAAAGCAAACGGATTCTCGATACCAGCAAGCATTTTAGCTAGACAACAAACTAACCTTAACAAACCCTCTCCTGGAATGCAACCACAACTACAACGCAGTAAGACTACGACGAACCAGAGTTACAAGGGGACTTCAGTTAAAGCGACACCTGGAAATGTAAAAGCCATACCTTTATTGAACAAACCGTTACCCCCTAGAACGAATAATAACGTTCAGATGCTGGCTAAAGCAAAACATCCATCACAAAATACTATGCCCGTACTGGAGAGAAACAAATTGCAAAATCAACAAATCTTGAGATATGATCTTAATCCTAATACCCAAACGAATACTTGAGAAACGACTGATAAAAATTTCGATTCCTCTACTTTGTATATACTAGTACATACAGTGCAGGCTCTGAGGCCAGTGAATACTCTTCATAAACACCGAGTCATTATCATTAAATTTGAACAATAATACTCGCTTATCAAAAATACATATAACATTGCTCTCGAATTATGCCCTAGATGTGAACGTCGACACAGCGTGTTTAGTCTTCAAGACGATCCGTGATGATTAACGAAACATATGTGTACTTAAATTTAAGAAGCGGTCTAATGTACTTGATATGGTATGTCTCATCTTATTGTATCATTTTTCCTATGTATTTGTATTTGATTATTATGATTACTTTTACATTATTATTATATTGATATTGTATTTAGGCTTACTGAGTTTTATTACTGGGAAAACAATCACATCATACATGTAAATATTGATAAAAATGATTGCTTATACAATGTCCTAGACTGTAAGATACGTCGTGACGTTTCGCCCTCACCGGTGTTAGGGGTTGGCCGATGGTTGAGGGCGCCCCGTCACGGCGTACCTTACAGACTAACAATGTCCATGCACCATTGGATTTATTTGTGAGCAAAGGTTTGGTCCAGTACTTTAATAAACTTAAACTGGATATTAAAAAGATTCACTGATTGTAAACTCTTATTATGTAATGAGTGATGAATCGATGACGTCTTTAGAAAGTAGAACAGACTCAAACTCCAAGGCAATGTCTACACCAGGGTTCACATTGCTATGCGAACGAGTTCAATACCAGTTAACGTTGATATCATGTAATTTCAACAAGGCACGTAATAGTACAGTACAGTACAGTACAGTACAGTACAGTACAGTGCAGTGCAGTGCAGTGCAGTGCAGTGCAGTGCAGTACAGTACAGTACAGTACAGTACAGTACAGTACAGTACAGTACAGTGCAGTGCAGTAAAATACAATACAGTACAGTACAGTACAGTACAGTATATTCCATTTGACTGACATAATGTAAAAAATACATTATTTAGAGTCGAAACAAAATACAGAAACAACAAAAACAAAAATAGCAGATACAAATATATATAACACTTAACTACAGTATTGAATACTGAGATAATAATGAATTGGCGAATGGGGGGGGGGGTGCTCCTGGAACTGGGTCCTGGAGTAATGACTGACCAGAACAGTCGGGAACGATATCCCATGAACCCAGGTTTTATGTTTGCTTAGGTCAGTGACTCCGACGGGAATCAATAGACTTTGGACTGACCATAGACCCTACTATGGACTGACTGGGAAAGCCTTGACATGGCGAGGCGGATTTTATCTTTATTTCGTTTCTTTATGCTTTAAGGACTCAAAAATGAAATGGACAGTCATTTCACCAACCTTGCATGGCACAAACTCTGTAAAATAGTTTAATATAAGAATTAGCCAACTGCATAGTGAGGTGAGGCATGCTGGGAAACAATGTTAGAAGTTTCAAGTCTATTTTTAGATGAGTTGGACGATGAAGGGCTGGTGAAAATAACTTTTCTGGGGCCCCTTATGAAATGAGATAAAAATGAAACTTGGCTGTTCTAGAACTACTCTACAAGTTCCAAGTTGACTCAGTCGCTTTTGATGGAATCACAAGACTACTAGTGTAATTCAAGGCATCAACACTATCTCGTTGATTCCTTACCTATGTAACCAGTCAAGTCTTTCTCAATCAAACCGGTTTTGATCAGTTTTGTTAAATGCTGCTCTTCGGCTGTCCAGTTATGGCCTGCCAGGAATGACGACGACATGACAATTTTTCTCAAAGAGTAATAGTGAAATGGTAGACTAGGATCGTGGCCAAACCCAGCAATATCAATATGATCACAGTAATGCAATGCAAATGTGATGGTGATCATACCGATGGATGGCTTTATGGGAACATTCAGGTGTTTTCGTTTTGTCAGTGTGTAAATATGAGGATGAAGAAGCCTGATTTTATCCCTTGATTTGGTAAACTTCGACGGAACCTTCTGCCAAAACCTCTTATCTTTTACCAGCGCCGCCGGGTTAGAGTCTGTCAACATAGTATATAGCCAGTCCAAATCAGCTCGTTTATAAACAACAAAGACTACGTCAGAGTCACTGCTGTATTCGCTGTTGTCATGGAAAGCAGACTCGGGGTACAAAAATCGGAAGGATGTCTTTCTGCCTACATCTAGTGAAAAGTGTCTTACAGGTGCATTGTTCATTCGTATAACTATATCGTAGCTATCTATGACGGGGCCTAACCTTTGACCACGAAGTACACCTGACCCACCAACCACTACACACCGTTTACAGTTGTTGCCAAACCTGTCTCGTTTCTTAACATTCGGTAGCTTCTCTAATATCTTGTCGATAACAACCAGACCTTCGTCATCTACTTCCATAACTTTCAATATGGAGAAGAAAGCCTCATTTCTCTCTGCATTATAACTGTTGTTAATGAATAGTGCTTCATTAGGATCAAACGACTCGATGACGTGGTTCACCCGTTTCTGTATGTATCTTCTCTCACAAGGTCTTGGATGTACGATGCTATTTGAACTTCCCGCTATGATTTCCTTTACTCTGTGTATCAGAGTTTCGCCATCCCCAATCGCAGCAGCCATTCTCCGATATACCACGTCTTCGTCTTGTACAACGATGAATAGAGACACAGAGACCAGTGACAGTGTGATGAATATTAACTGACGGTATCTTCGACGTCGTAATTTCATACTGACGATAGAAATATTCTATAGTTTGAAAGTTGAATTCCGGGCTGTATTCACAGTAACACAGAACAGTCAAGTCTTAAACTGTCATACCTGTCGATGTCATGTACCTCGACACCTCAAAGTTGATATCCAAAAACAAGCAAGGGCATGCACATGATGACGTAGTATTAGTTAGTTGTTGTGGAGCTCACTTCACACCAAGGGCGTAGACCTGTGCCCCGGAAGATATCTACACAAAAGGTCAAAGTACACCAATGGATACCCTTGACATATATTTTATTCGTGTTTGGCTGTCGAACAACAATTCCACGAGGCGTTCTGTCCAACAATATTGCACATTGGAAACTTGTGGTTAAGTTTAGAGCAATCAAATTCAGACTTTGCAGGTCCCTTTTCAGTGACACACGTCACCGAATTAAAAACCACAGGTTACATGTACAACCCCCAGGTTTTAATACTTTGTTTGCGTTCAATAAATAATTAACCAATTTTTGACTTTACGGGTGAACCGTTTGATATCAGTGTATTAGGGAGGAATTTGAGCATTTCAGAGAGAACAATTATTTTTCTTATTAAACACGGTTAAAAGCTACCAAAAGAACTTGAAGACCCTGACCCTGACCCGAAAACCACCCAACGTGGATGCGAAATTGGTATTTATTTCGGATGTTCAATTGAAACTACTTTATTAGTGTTTTTCTACTTGAAAATCAATGTGAAACAAAAATGATCAGAAACGAAAATCATTTTTTTCTTAAAAAATGCAAGAAATTAAGAAAGTACGTATCGGAAGTGATTTGTAAAAAAAACTGAGTAAACCCAACTAACAACGGGTTTTTTAAAAACAAAAAACTCACGTTGTCAACAATATTCAATCACAACAATGCAACATTCCTTTCCCAGGGTTCCTTTCGCCTTCGTAGGTGCTGTCAAACAGCTATAGTGATATATGATATTTTCACAAAAAGGAAGAAAAAACGAAGCTTTAGTAACTATCACTACTTGGTATAAAATATAGGTACCCTCGTCACTGAACGGAGAAAAGCAAACTTTCAAGAGTATGAAGTTCAATACGAAATATGATACGTTTTGTAAGAAAAAAAATTCAAAAAGTCTTCATACTTGTCCACCTACCATAAGAAATCCATATATCCATATCGACAATACACATTACACCTAACCCTATTCAATTATAATGACTGACACTGAACCAGCACTAGCTAGTCTCAGTTACCAGACTCTCGCCATCTCGCTCGAGTGTGAAGCCCTCAACGGCGAGAGTTCGGGTAATCAAGACTATTAAGCTTTAGCGCTATATATTGCGGATATTCCTTAGCCAAAGCTCAAATACAACAAGACTAAATTTAAACATATATATGAAACTCGATCGAATGACATACAGCGTGATTATCGATCGAGTAACGGTCACTGTGGGTGTAACTAGCGCCCTCTGACACTATATCAGCTATCATCATGTTAGATACAACTCTACCAAACACGATATATAATATGATTAAGTAGGAAAGGTTATTAATTATGCAAATGACTCATTAAAATCAAAAGCTACAACAATAACATATTAAAGAACACGTTTACTTACCATGAATACCTTGAGTCCAGAGTGGTCAATGGGCAAAATAATCTTACGTAGTTGTTACGATTTATGCACTTAGATGCCAAGGAAAAACAATGGAACATTCAAATGCGTCTATATGTTATTAATTACATATGTTTCACATACCTGAGAAATTGTAAATTTTATCGTTCTGGAGCATTTTACACAATTAAAGCTTGTGGAAAATTAATAAACAACCGGGAAAATTCCCAGTGTATTTTCATAATATGTGTCCCCGTCAACATGTCTACACCCGTGTCACTGCCAGAGTGTGTACTGCTGAAAACCATGGTACATAGCAGAATAATAACTGTCTGAGAAAGACAGCCACGTTTCCATAGCTACATTGCTATCCCTATATACCACTAAGATGTAAATGTCAGATCTGCATTATATTTGTACAGAAAGTGTTTTCCCCCTGCTTACAATACCCGCTACCCGAAATGTCATGATTTCAAAATGGAAAGTTAATTCAAACAATAAAATCAGTATCAATTCTGAAATCATGGGTTTTGTGAAGAGCCAATCAGGAAGGTTGACACATATCCATTATTGGGGTCACATACTCACATTTTTACAAAAGCCAGTTTTATTGATCATACGGCCTATGTGACGTACAACTATTGCGTCGCTGCAACAGATGGTACGTTAGCGCCTCGTCCAGTCTCGAAAAAACAGAAGAATCATTTTCTACTATTCCCTAAAAATCAGCTGGGTGAAATTTGTACATTGCTTCGTCACTTTGCGGTCAGCTATCGACCATACATAACTTTCTGACGTAAGTATATCGTTTTATTATCATTCATATTTTGATATTTGTTTATGATCGATTGTCAGTTAAATACGCCACTGGGTACATAGCATGTGATGGAGGTGACACACGTATATACTCAATATCTAGTAATTCACCATTATTGAATGGATTCAAAGTTTACACCGCAGCGGATTTGGAACCATGTCACATGCTGCAAACACAGAATTAAATGAAAACGAGTAACTATTATTCATGGCATGTATCATTGTGTATCTCACATATGTTCCTCACCTACCACTTGTACGTGAAATGATAAAACCAACATTTATATATCTAGACCAGGAGAGACATATCCAGGGCATATTAAACATCTCATTTTAAGGAGTGTCCTTTTTAGGTAATGCCGTTGAATACGGTTTCTATTAATTTAGTTCTAGCGTACTTTGGCATTGTAATACGTGCTGAGAGCTTTGTTACCAGTTTCATCATGCCTTTTATAATTATTTTTTTTTTATAAAAGGCAGACTGAAAATGTAATTTAAAAAAAGTTTCATTTGTGTTATATACCTAAATGACTCACATATCGTGTTTTGTCAGGTGTTGGTTTAACAGTAGATGAAAACTCACAACATGCACAGATTGTCTGACTACACGAAGGCTACTCGTCGCCATATTGAATTACTACATTTACAAATATTAGCTATTTCGTATGTTGTGTGGATATCACCACTATTTGCAATGCATGAATTTCATCTCAAAGTGTTTAAATATCAATTTCTAGTGAAACAATAGATTGCATATATTGATAATAATGTAACATGACCATGACACGCAGTATGTGGTGTACTGATATTGAAATACTATATTAACAACCATAGAAATGTGAAATTATCCAATTTTGTGAAATTTATCATTATCATAGTAGGGGTCAACATACATTTTATGATTAAAAACTAATAAATAAGACACATTAATGATTGATGAAACTAACAATTATTAATATTAAATTGACATGTAAAAATATTAAATAATGAGTTAGATTTAACTCGGTCAAATAACATATGTTCCAATTTGTTTTGTTGTATAAATGGTATCACTTATTGAAAAGAGTAGAGTTTTCATTTTGCATGAATGTGGATGGGGTCATTATACGTTGCTTTATCTTTAACGTATTGGAGCTGTTACATTTTCATGGCGTAAATACCCCAACATCCCCTCTGTCACACGCACATACATACATACACACACACACACACACACACACACACATACATACATACATACATACATACATACATACATACATACATGCATACATACATACATACATACATACATACATTCCCCCAATCTTACACAAAACAGTTGGGTACACCCCCCCCCCCCATGTATTTCTTATGGCCTGCTAATGTACAATTCTAATCAAATAGTTTCAATGTACCAATAACCCGAATATTTATTTATTTATCTATTTTATACATCCTTGGTAGAGACCGAGACTATAAAGTTCACAACAGACACAACCATATTCAAACGATACAAACAACTCTGTACCTGAAAGCACAAGTGTATGAACTGAGGAAATGAAACAGCGTCTGAAAAAATCTGAAACATATCATTTATCTACAACTTGTGAAAGTATTAATTTAATAAAACACTAGTTGGTAGCATGAACAGCATCTAGTCAACCAAGTGTGAAAGGCAGCACTATAGCTTGTGCCAGATATGGTCCACTGGTGTTCAGTTAATCTTAGCATATTATTCTACTAATCATTCACGTGTACTGTTTCAAACACTATAAAATAATTTTACAACGAAAATCACACAACCTGAAGCAAAACGTTTTGTTTCAGGTTTTGTGATTTTCGTTGTAAAACGTTGTATATTAAAAACTATCCACATCAAGTTCGTTTTAAATATACACAATCATTGGTCCCTATCTCTGCATATATCGTTTTGATCATATATCACGAAAAGGAATACCACAAAGGAATTAATAAAATTCTTCTCTCTTTAATTACGACATGGGGAATACACAGGGGGAAGATATACACACCGTCTAGTATATCATAAGTATTAAAGTAAGGCCAGGTGCTATGTCTAACCTCCCTAGGGCAATATATCTTCTCTCTTTTTTTACATGTGTTTCGCCTATGTATCCATTTGTCATTGAATTTTACATATATACAAGTATCACCACCACAGCTGCCACCACCATCACCACCATCACCACCACCACCACCACCACCACCATCATCATCATCATCATCATCATCATCATCATCATCATCATCATGGTGATCATGATCATGTGATCTGAGGACATGACGACGACGACGACGACGACGGAGAGTGATGGCGTTGATATCTACGATGTTGGTTTCGATAGCGGTGGCGATGCTTGAATAAGCTTAGTTGGTTCCATGAACCGATATCATAACATGAAAATGTGTCAAAATATGTTGTCTTAGTTCAATGACCACGTGACCTACTCAGTGTCGATTATAGTTTAATCTCATTGTACTAGTGTCAATGATGACATCTGCGATAATATATGATTAGACGTGGAAGATGTGAAAGGACGTTTAGGAGCGCACAGATAAATGATCGTCCTTTCACACCTGTGTTACTCATGATGATTACAAATTACTCGCGCTATCCCGATACTTGTCGAATATCGTTCAACATCGTTAAATTCGCAGCCCAGACGTCAGTGACATGTAATAGCTGAGTATCAGCAATATCACCGTCATCAACAAAGTCTGTGCGACTACAAACTTGATACAATACCACCCATTTTGCTTTCAATAACACACAGTCTTTGTCAGCTATGGTTTGTCAATGTCCGCTTCACATGCATGCATGTCAGTATTCACTAATTTAAGTTTGAAAGCCTACAATATTCGTCATAATAATATGTGTCGTAAATTCCATCGCTAAAGATTAAGAGCCTACAGCGTTTGTCATGATACCATGGATTGTCGGAGTTCAGAGTTACTGTTCAACAACAACAACAACAACAACAACAACAACAACAACAACAACAACAACAACAACAACACGCGAAATAACGTCAAAGTCTATGTCAATCAAACCGTGTTTATCGAAACATTTTTTTATGTGAGCTAAAAGTTGTCTTTTCATGTATATAGCTAATAAGTCATGTCGTTAGGGGACACGAACACCTGCAGTGTGCCTTGGAGACCAATTATCACTAACTGATGAGGAAATGTATCATTTACCACGAATTAGTTATCGTAGTGCAAATGTACAGCAATTAAAAATTGTACCAATCATAATCAAAGTAGGTAACAGCGTTGTAAATACTATTTTATTTTACCGTACTGATTCTGTTTTAGGTTCTTAGGTATAAAGCTATCACAACATGGCACCTCCTACTGACGAAGAGGGAAAACAAGCTGTAATCGGGGAACTTGAGGAGAAACTAAAAGATATCACGGACTTAGACGGGTTTGCAACTGAAACGAACAAGTAAGTTACATCCCACAAAAGCAAAGAAGGTGTACTCCTTAACTGTAGCAGCTGTCATACTGGATTCTAACGTTGCAAAATAAAAACAAATCATGGTAATATTCAAAGATATGTTTGAGCGGCAATTCCCTCTATATTTTCTTTCCTAAACAGTACATTTGAAAACCGTTAGGTAGGACAACTGATGCACCTCTGTACATGGTCATCGATTTCGTTGTTTGAGAGTAAACATACCTCTTCAATATATTAGTTACTGTAAGAATATTACTGTCAACTGTTATTCAGATCGACGTATTTTTTTTTACGCTAAACAGTGACGTCATTGAAGCAGTTTTGAATGACGTCATTGTGACAAGAACTGTAAGTAGAATGACTTAGATACATCCATACATAAAAGTGAATTATTAAACCAAAGTAAACCATAAATCGTGGACTATGTCACTTATTATTTTTGTATCCCACCGTACATTTCCATTATTCCAATGTATGTAATTTCCCCTGTAGTATTAAAAGATATCTCATCGCTAAAAACTGGAACGTGAAAGAGGCAGAATCTATGTTGAGGGCAACGGTACACTGGAGAAGAGAAAACAAAGCATGGGAGCACAATTGTGAACAATGCTTGGAACAGCCTGGATATCATTCATGGGTAAGTTTAATGTACACTGGGATCCTCGCTACTTACTTACGGTGGTGGTGCACATGGTACTCATATTACGCATGACCAAAGTGACCTCCTGGTCCAAAAGATTTGGGATATATATTTCGTCAACAAGGTCCGTCTCCATTTCAACTAGATGTGTAACTTTATCCAAATTTAAAAAAAAAGTGATCAAATTTCATTCGTTTATATTGTACATCCTACAGTTACATGACCAAAAGAATGGTTTTCATGAATCATCTCAAGGTGTAGAGAATTGAGAATTGAGTAGCGACGAGACGGCAAGGCATTTGGAATTAAAAAAATGCAATGTACTACTCTGGAGAGTGCCTCGCTCTCGAGCAACGCTAATTACAATTTTCAATTTGTCAACGAAATGCTTTTTAATTCTCGAGTGGTGTCTGCTAATCAAACCAATTTACAAGTAATTACTGGATATAGAAAACTTAAATTTTGAGTTGAGTAATATACCTACCAAGTTGCCACTTTTACATTGTGTTTATCAACTTTATACAGTAGAGAAGTAGAAAAGTTTGTGCCTTCAATCCATGCAGTATCGCACTTTCCGTCCAAAACAGTTTCATTCCAACTTGCACTTCTTTCATTGATACGTACAGTAGCGTTGAGTTGACACTCAGGTATATTTTCTTTCTTTGTCGCTGGCTGGTGGCTTTCACTTAAACTTCTTGTTCATGATATATATTAATATTCTTATATTCTTTATTATCTAGAAGCAGTCTTCTTGTGTAACTCTATGTTTACATTTTTAAAAAGGAATATGGCCTTCTTTATATGATTGTTAATTTTTCAGCGGCAAGTTGGATTTGACAAGCACAACCGACCCGTCATTTACGCATGCTTCGCCCAATCACCGATCAGGAAATATACACTGGAAGACAGTATTCATCACGTGATGTACTTAATGGAGAATGCAAAGATCACCATGCCACCAGATGTCTATCAATGGGTATGGGTTGTTGACTGCACAGGTGAACTTTGACATAGTATATATTATGATATGAAAATGACTGTCATTGTTCTTTTTCCTGGAGTTCGTTATAGAATAGCACTATATATATATATATATATATATATATATATATATATATATATATATATATATATATATATATATATATATATATATATATATATATATATATATAGTTTTGGTAGTACTGGAACTCTTTCTTGGGTGTAACTCGGAGTTTCACGCATATTGCGATCATCAGACACTATATATATATATATATATATATATATATATATATATGATAGTTTTCGTACCTTTTTGAAAGTTTTTTTTAAAACCATCTTAATATTCCTGAAGCTTGTGGTAGTGTGACCGTGGTGGAGAAAAAAATGCAACATTTCTAAACTCCAGATTGTGATTGAACACCAAACTCTTCATTTTTAACACACTTCATATTATAAGTTGTGTAGGTGTGATCACTTACAATGCAAAATGCTGACATCTTTAACAATTTTAATCATCCATGTTAATTTTTTTATATCGCAAATTAATAACAGATAAACAATAATTTTAACTCGAGCCATTAATTGTTTGGTTGAACGAGAGACCTGATTATGACGTGGATAATACTCTAAGTATGCTTAATATTACTAGCTATATTTATCTTTATATTAAAGGTATGCCGACATCTGCCTACAGTAATCCCAAGGCAAGCTACACTGCATTCCAGACTTTGTCAAACCACTACCCAGAAAGGCTTGGAATGATGATTATTTTCAACTACGATGCTATCTTTGAAGGAGTTTTCAAAACCCTAAGATTCTTTTTAAACTCAAACACCATCGACAAAGTTCATCTCCATAGAAGCCCCGAAAAGATAGATGCCATATTCCGCGATTTATTCAGTGATGAGTTGGTTCAGTGGTTATATGAAGAAAGTCGTCTAAACAAAGAAGACCCGTTAACAGATTTGCAACAGTTTTTCTGGAAGATGCCCCACAATCCCGCCGATCATGACCCACGTGGGTGTCAATTCTATGTGCATAAGTACTTAGATACGTTCTTTAAGGAGACCTCACCTGTTGAGTCGCTGGTCTTAAACATCGTGCCAAAAGTCAAAAAACACAAGCCACATCCTAACATTCTAGGTGATTTAAAGGAGCGAGCAGATGAGGCCGCTATAGAGAGAGAAGATCGTGAAAGATTGATGGATGTAGAGGAGGAGAAACAAGACTGTACAGTATTGTAGAACCATAAACGTCCAACATCTATCGTAGAAACGATTGACATTAGAATTAGAACTATTGTATTACAAGTAGATAGTGGCATGGTAGTTTAATCAAATGTTGACACATTTACAGTTTTATCACGCGGTGCTTTCAAAATCAACATTCATGTCCCATCTAGTATACATAATTTTAACCAATTGGCACTCTCAAAAGGCCAGTGAGACAATATTTTGCATTTTATATACGCAGATTAGGTAATTTTAAGTTCGAACATTTCATATTATGACCTTTGACACAGCAGTAAAACCTAAAGCGACTTACATTGTATGTTTGCTTATATTGCTTGGAAAAAACGTGAAAATATAAGCACTGCCTAAAATGCCTTCTTGTACATAAATACAGTACACCAAGCTTAGAAATGTGTAAACATTAGTCTTTGGGAAATAGTTAAAGACTGAAAATCTTAAAGTTTTCTGGTGGCACAAATATATACTTTTCCAGTGCCATACACTGCCTCCGGCGTTAGAAGACAATCTTAGAGGTGGTCAATCAACTTGTTATAGCGCCCTCTGATGTTACACATCGCCACGGCGACTCCAGAGATTTGTACGTTATCTTTTGCAGACGTCGCAAGAGAATAATACAATTTCACAATTCAAATAACTCTTGAAAAGAATATTGATGTAGATAAAGTATACATGTAAATTTTAACCTACAAAGTGATTTAGTGCAATATTTACTGACTTTGGTAACTTTTTGGGGAAATGTGTGGTCGACATGGCAACGATCACTCCTCCTGGGTCTTACAGTTTACAAGCACAAAGTATGATTCTTATTGTTTACCATGACTTCTGAACGCGTACGTATGAAATAAACCCAAAACAACATTATGGTGAGCACGCTTGTCAAAGTATTCGTTCTAAAGGGTTCACTAATTAATATAAACGTTATTAACGTCGTGTGTCTTCCTGGTGCGTGCGTGCGTGCGGGCGTGCGGGCGTGCGGGCGTGTCTGTCTGTCTGTATGTATGTATGTATGTATGTATGTATGTATGTATGTATGTTGTATGTATGTATGTATGTATGTATGTATGTGTCTCTGTATGTGGCTATCAGTCTGTTTGTTTGTTTGTCTATCTATCTGTCTGTCTCTGTCTGTCTGTCTGTCTGTCTGTCTGTCTGTCTGTCTGTCTGTCTGTCTCTCTCTGTCTCTGTCTCTCTCTCTGTCTGTCTCTCTGTCTCTCTGTCTCTCTCTCTCTCTCTCTCTCTCTCTCTCTCTCTCTCTCTCTCTCTCTCTCTCTCTCTCTCTCTCTCTCTCTCTCTCTCACTTCCAGAGGAAACCATGTGTGCGTGTGTGTGTAAGACATACTGATAATTAGAACACCTACAAGTTCTTACAAGTATCAATCGTAACTACCGGTATGTTCCCTGTCGTGAACTAGCAGACTAAGAGAAGAGAGAAGAAGTTAACTGTGCACTAGGAAACTAGAGAAAAAACCTAAAGGAAGCTTGAGAAAGTAGAGGACAATAATGAAATAATGTAACCCTATCGGAATATCTCCATCCCTCCTCCATGCCCTGGCTGTGTTGTGTTTTAAGAAAAATATGTTTTACAAACTTTACTATCAAATAACCATGTTGGTTGTTATTTTATGTACTTTTTAAGTATCATTTTTTACAACATCGAAATACATAATTTGACAGAAGAGAGCACAAAAAGTGCCATTTCCGTTATATATGGAGGTTATTATATTGAATGGAGATGGATCCTCTATCGATGAGGGGGTTTCCCCAGATGACGTACGCACGAGGGCGTGATTTACCCAAACTACCCTTCGCTTGACAGTAGGTATTTTATATTCGCTTTTTACAACAACAATAAAATCATTTCAATCTATTGATGTGTAAATGTCAATTAAATAAAACATTAGAAATGACTTTATCAATGAATTTTAATTGACTGTACATGTCAAGGTGATACTGGGTTAATGACAGTTCTACTTTCATTTTGTACTATAAAAAAGGGCCCATAATTCCGAACGCCTTCCACGAACTCATTATATATGCACAATATCACTCATCCGATGAATTCGAATTCCATTGAAGGGCAATAGTGAAAATCTGCAACGTATTCTGTTAAACAATTTTGCGGTGTTTTGAGAAGATACAACTTCTTTGAAGTGATAGGGTGAGAAGAAGAGCATATTTTTTAGAAGTTCCCATGATGCAACACTTGAAACGAGTGCAACCATGTTTCTCGGTTCCAGTTACATGTAGTTGAACTGTGTAAGTATTATAGACTTAAATATCTAAACATTGCGCTAGATTTATCGTTATTTTATACGTTCGTCTGTAGAAATATCCACATCTGATCCAAGTATACACAAAATACTTGATATATGTATAGACACATCGACCCTAGGGAGGACAAACATGCACTCATTGGTATTTCCCCGATCTCGATAGAAGACAGACCCCTGACAGAGGGTCGATAAACCCTGGAGTCCAATACTAGTCTATGTTTTTGATGAAACCTTTGTTTCTCCTCTTCTCAGAACTCCTTCAAGTTTCCTATAGATGTTGACGACGTCTCCAGTACTGCTCTGACGACATATATCGTTGGTAACTAAGGCTTCTACTCTTGATATTAACAAGTAACAAATCAGGAATTTATTACACAACATATAATCATCGCTGATCGGGTATTCTTTTATACTCAAATAGTAAGGGTATGTACATGTAGATATGTATTGCTCCTTTTGACCACTTTGTTGACTCATGTACACTTGTATTTACATGTAGAGGTTAGACCCACCCCACCCCTCTTTGAATACATATACGACATTTCACCCCATATTTTGGACAACGTTGTTCCTAGTTGAGGACTCTCAAACTTGGATGAGACCCATCCTAATCTTTATCTGGCAGCCAATCAAATATCATTGGCTGGGAGGTATACTAGTATGCACATACAGCCCATTTCAAATTACCTTTCATCAGATCTGTTTGATGCAACCATGCAGAAACCAGTAATAAACTGCGTATTCTAAACTACCATAGCAATTAAGATCACAATTTGTACTACATTATGAAGTACACTGCACCTAGACGCAGACATGGACGCTGACGTTTTGATGTCTATATTTGATATCTGCATAGTGGCACGTTATTGGTTAATTCTCGGACCACTATAGTTGTCTGATGTTCATTTCATTTAGACAAAATGTCACAAGAAACTATTTCATGCAACATTGGTATTTTAAAGTGTAGTAGCATATGCAGTGATTTATTAGTTTTCTGTGTGGTTGTATCAAACAGAGCTGGTGAACGCGTACGATAACTTGAAACGGGCTGTAAAAATGAAAGCGTTTCAAAGTGCTAAGCGTACTGGAGCTGACTTTTAGGGATGGTAGATGTAGACTTCTATTTTCTGGCTGTGAAATGTAGACATTTGACGATTAGTTTTTTAATCTTTGTAGATGTAGAGTTTGAGTTTGTAGTTTGAATCCGCCAAGAATGCCTGTAGCCATTACCCACCCGAGTACACCCTTGCCACCCCCTCCCCCGCCCCCGGACAGACCGCGAGAAAGTGTCGGTTACAAGCTACAACAACAAGCTTCATAAGGCATGTGTGCGTGTTAGCATTGATACAAATGAGGATCAGGTATCGTTCTTACACCATTTTATGTCTCTGGGGCTTAAAAATATTTCATCGTCACTATGTTGAACAAATGTCAAGCGCATATATGCTAGCTGAAATAGCGAATTTGAATACACTACAATATAAATCACCGACTTGAAAGTAAATCCAAGCTTGAAAATGATGTCGTCCTTTTTTGAATGTTACAGGAAAGATTTCTACTGTTGGACGAGTACCGGGAAGTCTGATATTTTATTCAAAGTGGTGAGAAACATCAAAATGAATATTCCTGGTTTACATGAATTCATAAAAGGAAACAACCTTCTCAAAAGTCATGACCTCAATGATACACGTGTCATTCTCCATGGAAATAGTTTGATAAATTGGCTCTTTTCCCATACCGAAATTGACCACAGATACGGTGAAAACCACAAAGACTATGAAAATGCCTGTGAGCAGTTTTTAGAACTTTTGAAAATGTGTAAAGTTAAATTATTTATAGTGTATGACCGTCTAAAAGATCTGGAATGTAAAACAAACGACGAAACAAAAGCTGGTATGATGAAAATGGTTTCTGAATATTCGAAGATAATTGAGACTGGAAAAGGAAATATCACCACAGGATTTGCATTCAACATCTTTATTAAAGTAGCTGAAGAACTCAATATTCCCCTTGTCTGCTGTGAGTTCGAAGCTGGTCGTGAAATAGTAGCACTTGCTAATGCTTGGGGCTGTCCCATTATCGGTGGAGATTCCAATTTTTTTCTCTTCAACATCAAGGGTGGATATATACCACTCACGTCCATAACAGCATCACATTGTGACTTCGTAGTGCTAAGATTTTTGGGACTTTTTGGGTTTCATTGCGCCATATCAAGTGAAATATTCCATCAGATTGATTTCTGTCATCACTTTCAAATTAACCAGACAGTGGTGCCAGTGATCGCTGGTTTGTTTGGGAGTGACTGTATGTCACCAAAAGGAATATCTCAATTTCATCACAGCATATCACACATCGAAACACCAGGGGAAGACAACAACGAATTCTCTCGTGCCCTGAAGTGGTTACAACAGTACGATACATGTGAATCTGCCATCGATGGAATATTAAAAGCTTGTGCTGACGAGTCAGGTGATATCGAAATGCAGCTGAAAAGAGCCATACATGTTTACCAAGATGACCGGGAACCTAGATTAAAGCAGTATTTTGAAGATAGGGAAAGTAGACATGGCAAAAGTGCCCAGGAAATACTTTTACAAGAAATAGCTTTCCAGTTGGGCGTATTATCCATTCCATCGTGGTTTATGATTCTGTTCAGGCAAGGAAAGATTCATCCTGACGTCATTGATATTGTCGTTAAGAGGAGGTTATTCACTAGACTTTTCATTGAAGACAACCGACTCCTTAGCTGCAATGTAGCCTCTCTACCAATTCGAAGAGCAATCTATGGTATTCTGTTGAAGAGCGTGGTGAGTGGAGATGATATTGGATGCAGGGATGCCAGATCATTAGAATTCTATGAAGAAACTGTGACAGCTTTTGGCGACAAAGTTGACAATGCTGTCGAAGAGATAGATCGAAAATCACATACCGAGATTTTAGCAACAACGACAATCCGACCACTATTGTCTTTACACGACTTTGGTTCACTACCCGGTTTGATTGATATACCTGCATTGTCTAAGGAGGGGAAGAAGAGTCTACTAATGGAAATCCTGGGTTTGTCACCTAATCAAGTTCAAGATATGCCACCTCAATTCCACCTCCCTATTGCAGTTACGGCCTACTGGATGAAGAATGCTGATCCAGGGGTATCTGTGCATCACTTGATGGGGCTTCTCATTTGCTTTCTATGGGGCCACATTGACCATGTGTTTGATATTCATGAGACAACCTGCCGGGATCAACACACATCAGAGTTAAACTTGAACAATGGAGATGGCTCATTGGAGACGAAGTTTGGTCAGATTTGTCAAATCTGCTTGGGAGTTGTACATGCATATGCCCAGTGGCAAAGCTGTATTTGGTATGCATCTTTCATTAATGCACTTCTACAGGAACCATATCCCACACCAGATATCACAAAACTTTATAATGGACTCAAGTTATCATCGATCTATCATTCTATCATTATCGGAGAGGCGCAATGGATATACCAATACTTAATGGATGCTCCAAGTGGGATGATAATGTATGAGCGATTCCGTAGTGTTCTATTGAAGACTGGTTGTTGGCAAGCTGAAGAAATGCGCTCATGGACTCAAAGTGGTCAGCTAAGAAGCACATCTGAAAAGCACCAAGAAGACCAGTCAGTTCAAACACTGACAGGATTGAATCAAAGTTCGACCAAATCTAGTGAACAAATATCCGATGTCCCTTCTGCATCTGGCACTCATGCTTTCGCCATACAGCAAAATGTGTTGAAACAGCGAAAAAAGAAACCTCGGGTCAAAGCATCCTCTCCAAAACTGGATAATCCGTCTTCTGGGCCTGACAGTGTGGCTGAAGGCCAGAGTGGACTTCCTCAGTCATCAGAAGCTGGTATAAGAGGTAAAACACTACCAATATGTTTCAACTGTGGTCAAAGAGGTCATGTTAATCGTGACTGTCCGGTTAAAAGAAAAAGATGCACACGTTGTGGTAACTCTGGCCACCTTCCCCATTTTTGTCGCAATATTGACCGTATTATTAAGAGCAAGTTAAATACCCCTTGACAATGTGACCACTTAGGTTGGTGGACAACGAACAAATTCAACACACCTATCATGGCCGTTTAAACAACAATTAGATATGGACGTTTGAACAAATATGAGACAATCCCAAACCGTACAGTTTATGTTAATGGTTTTAACCTCAGACCACTCCTTTTAGTGGTCTGAGCTATAACCAAGTACAAGGTCGGTAGTTTTATACTAGGTGTTTTGTTATATAATCATATCATCAATTCATGTTGTAAGATATCTTAAATTGGCCATTTGGATGGATTGGCTACTTATTTTTGATTTCTACTCAATTTTATCATGGCTTACTTGAGAAATCAATGTGAAACAACATAGACCAAGTCTGTATTGGTAACCTACAGATACTACAGTTCTCAATATACCCGTGACCTCCATATTAAAACATCAATGACCGCCATATCAAACCCTTGGTATCATGTACAAAATGCTACAAATTAAAACTTTCTACAGTTCAGAATCAAGAATCACAATTAGAATCACTTTGTTCCTCCCATTGACACTATGGAAAATAAAACTTAATGAACCACACATTAAATGCAAATTTTAATGCGAACATGGTTTTTACTGTGAATATGGACAAATATTTCTTACAGTTTGAAAAGAAGGTGATCCTGTAGTTAATACCTATCAATACATATCATGATAATAATAATAATGATGATGATGATGATGATGATGATGATACGGGTATTTACTCTACATTCTTTTCAACATCGCCAAACAACAATTTCTGTTTTCGTCTATCCACTTCTCAACCAGTACCATTCCACTTTTCTCCACAGTGTCTTTGAACTGATCCCAGGTCCATTTTACACTCATATTTTCTAACTCATGAGTATATAATACATCTCCTTTCTTGAATGCTATGTCGAGATCTACTGCCCCTGGAATAACGGAAATAGTTGATGATAACTGTAATGTATGTATAATAATAAAACTTTATTGCAGGATACACTCCCATATACAAAAAAACACAGATATGACACAACAATACAGACATTAAAAACCACGTAAAAGTGTATGTATGTATGTATGTATGTATGTATGTATGTATGTATGTGTGTATGTATGTATGTATGTATGTGTGTGTGTGTGTGTATGTATGTATGTATGCATGCATGCATGCATGCATACATGTCTGTCTGTCTGTCTGTCTGTGTGAGTGAGTGAGTGTGTGTATGTATGTGTGTATGTATGTATGTATGTATGTATGCATGCATGCATACATGTCTGTCTGTCTGTCTGTCTGTGAGTGAGTGTGTGCGTGCGTGTATGTATGTATGTATGTATGTATGTATGTATGTATGTATGTATGTATGTATGTATGTTACAATGACCACCTTCTTGCTAAGAAAGGTAACGGTAATTGACACCATCCAACCATAGCCGTTTATTTTTAAAAAGGGCAAAGTGGTGATAACTTATTTTCGCCCTTCGTGTACCATGTTCTTTCTTATGCGATGCCTGTACACAATTCACAAATTTACGTGCATAATTCAACATGCCCACACTTACCCAAGCGAATTGTCTGATCCATCTTACTCGCCAAACCATTCTGAAGGTAATGAGGTTTGTTGATCAGGCCACAAATGTCGTCACGTTTGACATATTTCAAGTGCAAGCTGAAGTCGTCAATTTTTAAAGTTGGCATTGAAATCACGGTTCAGTCTTGTCAAAACATTCAAATTAAAGGGTATCAGGAATACGTTCGCAACAGATGGATCATTATACATGTGCAATATGCTCTCCTCGTCTCTCTTAAGATCAACTCCAACAAGAAATCCATCGTTAATATCTGACAAAAGAAAAGGTGTTATTCACAAGGTATGCGTTCCAAAAGTGTATTACCTGAAGATCTGAAGCGTTCTAATACATATCCGATATAACCAAAAGAAGACAGTATACTTGTGCAATTATTAAAAACCAGATTTAAACTGAATGCCTCCCGTAAGGGAATCACTAATTATGCAAATAACTCATTAAACTTTCACTCACAGCTGAATGTAGGATAAGCTCCAAAAATTATACGTGGACAGAAGCATGTACAATGTAGTCGTATTGCCATAACCACAGACAAGTAAGTCTGTGGTATAACAGAGTTAGAGCTGATAAAATTTGACTTATCAGATTTACACAATTGTCTTGTCGACTAAGTTTAGTCCGTTAGCTCACATTTACTGAATACATGACTCCGAAACTTCACAGCTAACACATCACACTCCGCTGGCAAATGACTGTCGTGCCGAAGGGCCAAGTTACAGTATACAGTAACAGCTAACATTCCATAAATGTAATTATAGTCTAGAACTTGACCGTTTTGATAGATTCAACGGAACACAAACTGCACTACACTACACTACACTACACTACACTACACTACTACACTACACTACACTACACTACACTACACTACACTACATACACTGCACTACACTACACTACAAAATTCAACTTTGGGACCTATATTACACAAGCATATTACATACTATGGGTGTATTACAGAACAACAAAAATTTAAACTTGAAGGCATGTTAAATTAAATTCATATTTGTTTTTCAAATATGACTAACAACAATTTAAACCAGAGAGAGAGAGAGAGAGAGAGAGAGAGAGAGAGAGAGAGAGAGAGAGAGAGAGAGAGAGAGAGAGAGAGAGAGAGAGAGAGAGAGAGAGAGAGAGAGAGAGAGAGAGCAACCTATTTCCGTGGCCCTTATCAGAGAGAAGGGGGGGGGGGGTGAAAGAGACATATATCCAGCTGTAGTTATGATCCTTTTGTCATCGGTTTTCCCAAAGACACTGACCGATCGAAAATATTTAGTCAATTTTTAAAACATGCCCATTTAGGAAGAGAAGGGATCAAGGTAAGCAAAAAAGTCAAGTTTGCCAGTGTACATCACCTAATATTTTGCTTGCTTCCACGACCAAAGCAAAGGTAAGCAACTCTGAGAAATTAAACTTATTTCATGTCTTGTTATTCCTATTGACAGGATTTTCCCCTGGTTGGCCACCGGTACTGCAATTGTCTGTGAATAGTAATCAAGAACATCTCAAAGTTACAATGGGAATATCTAAGTTGGCTACGTTTGTTAAAGAAAATGGTCTTTTCAAATATAAAAAACTACATGATACTCGTGTCATTATGGATGGAAATGGTCTTGTGAAGTGGCTGCATTGTAGTCAAGAAAACGGTGGAATTGGTGGAAATTACAAGGACTTTGAAGCTACCTGTATCGAGTTCTTCAAGGCGATGGAGCGTTGTAATATCAAACCATACATAGTCTACGATGGTGCCATTAACGATAAAAGATTAGATTTAACCATGGGTCGTGTGACTGGAAGGATTAGGGAATATTCTAAGATCATAAAAAATGGACGAGGAAGTATACTATCTGGTTTTACATATGATGTCTTTAATAAGGTAGCTGAAGATCACCACATTCCCTTTCTGTGTTGTAATTTCGAGGCTGATGGTGAAGTAGTTGCACTTGCTAATGCTTGGGGCTGTCCCGTCATTGGTGAAGATTCCGATTTCTTGATTTTCGATATCAAAGGTGGATACATACCTCGCACATCAGTGAAGTGGAAGAAAATGATCAGAAGAACAACCATGGTAGGATCCAGTGATAGCCATTCTTGCATTTCAGCCGATATTTATTATCAAAGAGATTTCTGCGATCGATTTCACATACAATGTGCAGTGGTTCCAGTGATTGCCGGTTTGTTCGGAAACGACTATATCTCACGTGATATTACTTCTAAATTTCATCACAGCATATCACACATCGAAACACCAGGGAAAGACAACAGCAAATTCTCTCGTGCCCTAAAGTGGTTACAACAGTACGACACATGCGAATCTGCCATCAATAAAATATCAGAAGTGAGTGGAACCAGATCAAATGACACCAAAGAGAGACTTGAAGAAGCCATACAGATGTACCAGTATTATGGGCAATCTACGCTGAGGCAATATTTTGAGGAGATGGATGGGAGAGGGGATTTGGATACCTTGGAAACTCTTCTGTCGCATATGACTATCCAGAGTGACGTCTCCTTTCCACAATGGTTCATGGTTTTATTTAAACGAGGAAAAATCCAACCTGGGTTTATTAATCTTGTAAATCAGAGGAGGTCATTTACTCATCTATTCATCGAAGACAACAGACAACTAAGCTGTCATAAAGTTTCATTGCCAATTCGAAAAGCAATGTATGGTATTCTGTTGGAGACCCCGCTTTATGCTTCACTCGGAGTTGCAACTGATGATCTAGATCCAATGGCATGTATTGTTGAAGAGATAGACCGACGATCCCATACTGAGAGTTTAGAAACAGTGCATGTTTCACCACTTACATCATTAGAAACCTTTGGTCCACTTCCTAATTTAGTGGATATTCCATCCTTGTCTGATGACAAGAGAAAGAGTCTACTGATGGAGATTATGGGTTCAACACCGAGTCAGTTTGAAAGCCTACCATCTGAATTACATATCCCTCTGGCTGTCACCATCTACTGGATGAAGAATGCAGAACCACCCGTGTCTGAACATCATATGATGGGATTGTTGTATTATTTTGTGAGGCGGCAACCATCCAGGTTATCTAAGCAAGCCTGCCAACAGCCTTGTGTTAGTCCATCGTCCGAGACAGGTGACAGAGTAGCATGGAAGTTTATCCATATCTGTCAAATTTGCTTGGACGTTGTTCATGCATGTGCTCAATGGCAGAGTTGCATGCAGTATGCATTGTACTTGAACACACTTCTTCAAGAGGCCTATCCAACTCCAGATATGACGGACCTCTTCCATGGATCGGAGATATCGGCAATCTATCATAGAATTGTTCGTCCACCAAGAGAGCGGATAGAGCAATACTTGCAATCTGAGAAGATGCAGGAGTTTGATCGATTATACAGTGTTGTCAGAGAGAGTGGTTGTGTACAATCATCTAGTGGTAGATCTTATGCAAGTCATACTCCAGAGTCTCTTCACACATCGACAGAGAATGAAAGTTTAGGTCAGTTTGATGTTCCCATTCTTGACCTTGCAGGTGAAGAAACACGTGGTGCTACTAAAACTACCTGTAGGGTAGGTCATGGAAGTGTCCCTAAATTTGGCAGAAGAGATCACCACTCCCACTTTGAAGGACATCAATTCCCAATGTTTCCTTCAGTACAGGGTCAGCGTTCTGATTGGCCAAATAGTCAGCAGAGTAATGCGCAATCAACACAACGACAATCTAGTACAAGAAGACATACACAACCAACGTGCTACAACTGTGGTAAAAGTGGCCATAAAAGTCCCAAGTGCCAAAATAAAAAAAATCAATGTAGAAATTGCAGTCGATTTGGTCACCTTGCTCGCTTCTGTCATCAAAAGTAGAAAGCACCAGACCATACTGACTGTTCACAATAACTTGAAATGTCGAACAACGAATCATACAAAATATCTATTTTTTAAATTAGATATATTGGAGTCCAATGAAATGCAACAATGTGTGTGTGAATGAACGAATCTTGATCTGTAAATGTCACAGTGATATGACATTTACGGAAGATTTTTCTTCTTCAAATTATCTAGACTGTAAGATATGTCGTGTCGTTCAGACCTAATAAGTCTGCTTAGTTTAGGTGCTGGTTGATAGGCGTGATATGATGAATCACGTCGTATCCTACAGACTATCCAAAGAAACATTGGGGCAAATTTACTTTAAATTATTAAAAGCTGTATGAATGAAGAGATCATACATCAAACACTTATATTAGAATAGCTCTCGTGTTGCTGTTCAATGTTCACGAAACTTTATTTCGAGATTGATAAATGATGGAAGATTTGATTTTTTTAAATCGACTATGAATCCCTGATCTGTGATGAGTTTTGAAGATGCGTTTGGCGTCACCTATAGAGTACGTTGCCCTAGATATCGTAGCGTGCATGTAGCAAGATGTTCTATCCATTTTTGACAAGCTTTGGGTGGAAGAGTATTGATTTTTCAATATAAATCAAGTGTAGATTGTTAAAACTTGACACCTCGCATTGTACATCGGTATTCAGTAGTATTTAATAGTGGTGTCTGGACAATATTCGTTATGTTTAGTTTCGAAATAGTCGTTCTAATAAATTTGATGTTTCGATTTGGTGTGGACTGAATGCGTTTTGCATTGTATGTAGGTTTGTTTCCCCCCCCCCCCAGAAAGTTTTGAATTAAAGTTGATATCTTCAAGATTGCTACTTCACCCCTTTTGGGTATTCATTTTGTAAGCTGTGTGTGTGTGTGTGTGTGTGTGTGTACATTCAGTATCGCATAGTCATTTTTACGACAAAGTGAACTGATCTATACTACTGGACTCTGACTCATCGTGATAGACTGCTCGAAAACATAAAAAAATACAGACTGTAAGAACAATACTTATGCATGATGTCATCTCTATGTCAAAAGATAAGGACTTCACAAACAATCCTCTCTCTCTCGAGGCTAGGCTGTGTCAGTGACCCACAAAGTGACCCACAATCCTAACATGTCATGTGACTGGTCGCCGCACTAGTATACACACACTCTTTTTAGTAGTCTGAGTGCATGTACCTGGTGGCCAAGGCGAGATAATAAGGGTGTCGTTTTAGCGTGCAAATCTCACAATTTACTGAATATAATAGTTATATTGTCAGTAAAATTGGGACAGTAACGCCATAATAGTGTAGAATGGAATATTTGGTATGCTATGCACGGATACAGTGCATCGACGGAAAGTATATATGTACTACATTACACACGTATATGCCACAACATGACACATGTACATGGCAGCATACTTTTATGTTTTAATTTGTTGCAGTCATCGTTTGGCACACACAGTACTGGTACATGATATGTTGTGTCGAGTCAAAACCTCCATCGTTATAACAAAACCACAAACATGTGGTTGAAGGTATGCCAAGGCACATTCTAAATAACATTGCAAATGCAATTCTCTTTCGTTTTAAATATCACACACGCTATTATTAGAAATTCTTCAGGAATTACAGGGGTCCGGTCTGGGGCCCGGTATTTTGTGTACAGTGTGAACCTCCCCATCGATTCCGTTCTAAAAAAGTGGCCCTCCTAATTTCTTGTCTCTAAAATATGTCCACCGCCCCATTTCAAATATTTAAAAAAAAAACATGGGTTAAAATTAAAATGCTGCTAGATGTAAAAAAAAAAAAAAAGGGACACGAATCCTAGAATCGATGTTACCACATTGATAATTTAGAGGCATTGGTTGTTTCCCATCACCACCACCACCACCACCACCACCACCACCACCACCACTACTACTACCACCATCCACACTACCACAGGGAATTTGTATCAAGGCACTGCAGTAATTAATTTCCACATTTGATTCTAATTGGCAGAGCTGAAGGCCAGAACTCCCAAAGACTAGATGAGTGCACTACGTACCGACATTGTCAGGACCTAGGTTAACACCTCCACTCCACAACATTATCCTCAATATCTTACCACATTACTCATCATTCCTGTGGAGTGAAAGTAAAATGTAACCCACCCCTAATTCAATTTCCTATAATTTTACCCTCCCTCGAGAACTGATTTGTAAACTGTGGCCCCTGCCCTGTAGTTACTGTTAGTTAGTGTATATTATTTTCTATTAGCCATAAGAACTACATATCCAGGTGCATGGCATAATACAATTTTCTTTGCATGGATCATTCGCTGAACTGATATGATTTCTTGGTAATACAAGTCATTCGAGGACACTTACATTGTAATTTCATTTTTGCTTTGAGTTCGTGGAATTTCCAATGACAGCCCACGAATACATTGTATAGTATACCTGGAATTCCCCGAAGTGCAAATACGATCCAATGGTTAAACAATTTGTATGACTCATTACTGAAAAAAGTCTATATATATGTGAACTGCTGCACTGCTGGGCAAAGTTTCCATAGTCGGCGAACCTACAGTTTTCGATATTTTCAGGTAAGTGAACTGATTAAGCTATTTTGCCATACACTCTACACGAATGGTCTATGATTTTACAAAATGGTGGAACATATATTTTTTTAATTATTCGAAGAATAGGGACACCTAAATGTTGTGCATATGCGTTGCGGAAACACATTGTATTTTTCTGCACGTTCATCGCGCGAATAGATTGTTTATATGTAATGAGAAACAGTGTGCACGTGATTTTGGAAGACATCTCGAGATTGTTTTCATTGAGATTATACGACCTAGTTGGTTTGATAAGCGGCGACGCTATCTCGGCGCTCAATGTATCTGAATGGCCGCCCTTTCCCCAGGCCCTTTCTTAATTTGGAAGAACAGAATTTTGCTAAAACAGGCATATATCAGTTGAATGTAGTCACAATATATACTGTTCGTCTTATCACAATTGTTCGTCTTTAAAAACGGTACAATTTTGACAGGGTTCATAAGGGCTGTCTGTGTCAAAGGTTAGATCGACATGCATGATTTGCCCACTTCGTTGCACTGCACTGTGAGATACGAAACACGATCTATACTGCTTGAATATTATGATAGTTTGATGTCAAATTTTACTCGCTGATACAAAGTTATTTACAAGTAACTACTGAAACACAATTCTCAGGATGAACAAAATTTACAAATGGGTCATCGACTTTTCTTTAACTCTAAGCAGTGTATAAATTTTTTTGGGGGAAATCAATTCTGGAGCGTTTTACGTGTAGTGACCTGTAGTATTTTACTCCTCTTTACTGCTTTTCAGTGGAACAGTCAAACGAAGACATCGTATAAATTAGAAATATAAATACAGTAGGAATATCGTAAGTTAAAAGTCTACAGTTGGGAATGTGTTAGTTTGATGTGTAATATACGTAGCGTTGTAATTTTCACAAAAACTAAAATTAACCAAAGATATAAGGGCCAAGATATAACCAATTTCATGACTGTCGTTTTCACATTGTACCATAGACAGTGGAGTGGGGAGTCCACTGTCTATGATTGTACCCATCCATCGCTGAATCGTCGCTGTAATTGTGGCCTACATTATACCCCAGACTAATGACTCAATAAAATTGTCTTGATTATATCTTAGATTATATTGAGGAGACCTCTACGGAAATTGTAGTACATAAAATTGAATGCATGACTTTATTTTTGCGCCGTTTTCTTGGAAGAATTGTATGATGGTTTGTAAAATTAGAAAGTGCACGTACGTATAAGCAGCCAAAAAAGCTTACTACATGTACTATTCACGTTCTCCGGTACGACTCTACAGTGCAGTACTATGTAACTTTGCAAATCAAATACGCTGTTGCATGTGTATATATCTGTAGCTTGAATACATTAGACTTATTTTAATCATTTTCCACTTTTCTTCTTTAGACCAGCTTCCATCAAGACCGTTAACTTGCATCCAGTCCATTCTGAGAATCCACACTGTAGACTCACGTTTCAAGATATAACCATGCCGAGAGGATTGACCACTTTCATTACTAACAATTCTAGTTGTCTCCAAAGCCATGAATTACACGACACGCGTGTAGTAATGGATGGCAAATGGCTGGCCCATTGGTTTTTCTTCAACACTGAGGTGGACTTCACACATGGTGGGGACTACAAGGAGTATGCAGTAGAGTGCACTCAGTTCTTTCAATCTTTCCAAAGGTGTAACATAACACCATACGTATTACTTGATGGTGCTGATTACCTGGATGATAAGAAGTTTGGTACTTTGATGGACCGTGCTCAACAGAAAGTAGATCGTTCTTTCGACATCACCCAGGGTGGGGATAAAGGTCTTCGTCCGATGTTTGCTATGAATGTCTTCATTCAGGTGCTCAATCAGCTGAACATTCATCTTGCTGTTTGCGATTTTGAAGCTGACGACGAGATCGTTAATTTGGCGAATGCATTCAACTGTCCTGTCATCGGGGAAGATAGCGATTTCTTTATTTTTGATGTCAGAGGTGGCTACATACCGATGAAATATCTTAAATGGAAGGAATCCAATGCTGAAGGATCTAAGTCCATGAGATGTGAAATATACACATTGAAAGAATTTTGTAATGAATTCAAACTACAGAAGGAAATGCTCCCCATCTTGTCTATCTTGCTGGGAAATGACTTCATCCCAAGAGAAGTATTCGATGACCTGTATCATGGTAAGATAAAACGACAAGTGAACATACCTCCAGCTGAAGGTGTTCGTGTAAGACGTACTATCGCTTGGTTGGCAAAGCAACGGTCAGTTCACCAAGTCACATCTCTGATGATACGGTCGGTTTCATACAGTGAACCTGACATAGAGGCAAAGATCAACGATTCGATAGAACTATACCGAACGACGAATGCATCGAAATTAGAGAAATATTTCCAAAACAAATCCAACATGGTGGAGATACCAAGATGTCCGTTACCAGAATGGGCTTTGGGATCATATCGCAAAGGATCTCTGTCGCCTTCTGTCATTAATGTCAGATATCAAAGGAAGACTTTCATCAACGCATGCATAGAAGATATTCGACAGCCAAGCTGCAGCAATGTGTCGTTACCCATCAGACAAGTTATCTATGGTATTCTTCTACAGAGAGATGAGAGTTCTGAAGAGGGTGATATTGAAGAAGGGGCAGTTGCTTCTCTTTACGACCAAAATGTTGTCACGGAGATTGACAGAAAAGATAGACGAAAAGAAATAACTGAAAAGGTTGTTACAGTCGTCAGTGAGTTGGAAAACTATGGCCAACTTCCCGCTCTGTTTGCAGTTGCATCACTCGATGAAGCTGACAAGAAGAAATTGATGATGGAGGTTCTTGACGTAAATACTGACGTTGTAGAAGGCCTTTCTGAAGACCTGCAACTGCCCATTGCAATCACTATGTACTGGAAAAAGAAAGCTATTCCAGAGGTTTCCAAACACATCTTGCGTGTCCTGTTACTTGGTATGGCCATTGGACATTTCGGCGATGAGACGACTGAAGCGGAAGTTGAGAACCTAGACCCTCCTCCCGCACCGATGGATTTAGAGATGGTTCAAGCATTAGCACAGTGGCAGAACAGCATGTACTTTGGCTTACAGTTGAATTCGCTACTTAACCAGGCCTATCCGATTCCTGATGTCACACAATTGTACAACGGTACACTGCTACACAGATTACACGCCACCAGCAGTACTGCAGGGGATGTTGAGATCGAATGGGCTAGAGAAAATTTGTTGAATTCTAACGCGCCTGCCCAACAGTTATTCGTAAAACTCGTCTCTCTACCTTGGTAAAGACAACATTGGGAAATCAAGCTGGAAAGAGAAGAAAACAAGAAATAAAGTACATTTATGCTTTGAAGAAATTGAAATCCCTGTCCCATGACATACGAATCGAAGAAACGTAAATTAATTTGTGTCATTATATTAACCGTCAGACTAATATGGACACTTCCACGTTCACATTTCGGTGACGGGTTACACATCATGAAGTTAGAATTAAAAATTTCAGCACAGAGAGCTAGAGATGAAGATTTTAGATCGATTGCGTTTTGTTTCAGTAAAATTGCCATTTACACACAAAATCAACAATTGTAAGATATTCTACTAGTTTGTTAATTAAAAAAAAGTTAGAAATGTGTACATTTCCGGAGAGATTTGTTTAGATGTGAATACAATTTTTTTTCTTACTCTATATCGGAATTGATCTTTCAACCTAAAAATCAAAGTGAAGAGATTTAAATTTTGGGACAACACAGTGTAAGTTGCAAAGTTAACCCTTGATTCAAGCAAAGACAAGAAGAAAGAGTTTTCCATCAACTTTGTACAGATATCATTTTTCAAATGTTCCTTGAAATATGAAATATATACATGTTACTTTCAATATTTAGTAATAGAGAGCTGTTCAAAGTTGATTGTAATTTGCATGTGTATGCATGCCAAAGGCTACACTTACAGTCTTACTATAAATTTGAAGAAAAAAATCGAGCATACATTACAGAGGTTTGTGATATAAAATTATTTATATTTTTCAAATTTGATAATTATATTTTTATTCCTAGGATAAAGGTAATCAGTAATTGCTATCTAAATGCATTAATATTTCATCGTCATAATTAAGTAAATTTACCTTGACAAAGTCTAGTTTTGAAATGTCACCATATAACAATTTCCACTCACTGAATCTAATTCAATCTGCAGTGTAAATATACATCTACAATAAATATTTGGGTATAAATGGAAAAGCGACTGAAGCACTTTTTATTCTAGATGCTGAACATTTGATTTTATATATATATTTGTTTGTTTGTTTGTTTGTTTGTCTGTCTGTCTGTCTGTCTGTCTGTCTGTCTGTCTGTCTCTGTCTGTCCATTTGTTTGTTATACATCAGTCAACACAAATATGAATAAAATGTTGCATGACCCGACCGACCTTTTATTTTTGCCTGTCAGAGTGTTGTCTACTGACCCTCGTCACAGAAATTATTTCTATGTACCCTCTCGAACAAGAGTTCTTCTTCCAAACACTGACATCTGGGCTATTGTTTAAAAGACCACATGAAAAAAAACAACAGGCAAACCAAAGCAACACTTTGGATGACGAATGTATTTTAAAAAAATATTATCATTCATATGATAGTTTAGTATACAGTCCCACAGATATGAATACATGCTTAGATATATGTGTATTCGTGTCTTTATATTTTCATGTATTTGCAAAAGCTTTGCTTATTTTTTTATGTTTATATTTGTTTGTAACACCATTCCTCAGCTGGTTCCTGGGCTCCTTGAATTACTATCAGAAAGTATTTGGCTGCAATGCCAACTGACAATCTTTCTAAACATTTGTAGTGACACATTGACAGAGATATTTGTAAATGAACCAGCTGTACATGTAATGGGTAATGTGGATTCATATCTTCCTAGATACAAGGAATGAAGTAGTGGTCATATACTACAGGGGGTAGTGTGGGTGTTAATTTAGGAAAGTATTATTTACTGGAGAATAACTATGACCTTGGGCATCAAATCCTGGGCTTTATTTAAAGAAACCCATTTTCAATTTAAAGCCCCCTCCTGCTAGACCATACCAAATAAGAACCCTCCCCCATCCCCAGAGTTACAACTTCTTACATATTCAACCTGGAGAATTTAGTGAGAGAGGCAGTTATGAGAGAGAGAGAGAGAGAGAGAGAGAGAGAGAGAGAGAGAGAGAGAGAGAGAGAGAGAGAGAGAGAGAGAGAGAGAGAGAGAGAGAGAGAGAGAGAGAGAGAGAGAGAGAGAGAGAGAGAGAGAGAGAGAGAGAGAGAGAGAGAGAGAGAGAGAGGGAGGGAGGGAGGGAGGGAGGGAGGGAGGGAGGGAGGGAGGGAGGGGGAGGGAGGGAGGGAGGGTGGGCGGCCGGGAGGGAGGGAAGGAGGGGGAGAGAGAAAAACAGAGAGAGTACTAGTGATGATAGCATTGACATAATGCGAATATTGTATCCACTATGACTGTATATCTTGATGTACATAAGCAAAGTAAAAAACACTTGACACAGACACAAATACTTTGTTTAGAAATTGTTAACTTATGGAATCAAAGTAAATTTTATTTGTAACATTATCAATAATAACAGACAAGATCCTTTAGTTGTTGTTAATGTACCAATATGGCGTCACACCACTGCACTGGCACTCACTGCACAGATATGGCAGTTATTTCAAATTTCACTCACATACTAATTTGAGGGGTAACACTGAAAAAGAGAAACACTCAACAATAAAAGTCTTTATTTTAAAAAAACACAGTAGCAAAACTAATTGCAAAATACTAGTGCAGGGGTGAGTACAAAGATCTGCCTTGGTTGCAATTAACGTGCTATATGCCAGTTATATGAAAGACAATTGTATAGTTTGGCCACGAGGGGTGCTGTTTGGAAAGACAAAAGATTGTACAGTTTGGCCACTAGGAGTGCTGTTCAGATGCAGCTATTGGATCACAAACAAGGGCCATGCGAGGCTTTCAATGATGATTTGCTTACATCAATTTATTTACACAATAATGTTTGAGGGTTTAAGTTCTATTTTTTAGGATAAACTACAAGGCTGAATAAAAATGACAAAACAGCCACCTTTATTGGAAATCAAAAACACAACTAATTACTTCAAATGCAGAGTTTTACACAAAATGTGTCTTAATACATAGTTTGAGCAGCTTGTGACTCCTTTAGTCTTCAAAAGTCATTAAACTTGAAAATCTGTTGACCACATCACAACTCACTTCATACTGCAATGGTGGACTTGAACCCAAGTCTGAGAAGGAATCATTACACTCCTCCCTTTGATCGTTTTGGCCAGTGGTCTCTGCTACTTCTGGTATGACCTCTCTGGACTTTTTGGACTTCTTCCGATAAAACATGTCTTGATTGACACAAGACATGACAGTTGTGTGCATGGACTCATAGATACCATAAGCTTCTGGAATCTCAACCAGCAGTGTTCTTTGAATCCATTCCAGGGGTTCTGATTTCAGCAGCGAGCGTAGCATATAGTTCATACTGTGGATCAGAGTGCCGTGATACAGTCTGGTTATATCAGGAACGGGATATGGCTGACAGAGGATAGCATTGAGGAATGATGTATACTTCATACAACTCTGCCATTGCGAAAATGCCTGAATTGCACTCACATTTATCCTATCTTCTTTACAAATGCCTTGAAACTTCTTGAATGATTCTATTAGTAGTTGTTTCGGAGAAGACTGTGTTGTTTTGCTTTTTGTAGATTTACACCCTTTTGTACAACCTTTCATGCTCACATCTGACCTCTCTGATTGACTGCTTTTGACTTTAGATATATTTTCCCCTTCATCTGAGCCATGGTTTTTGTCCCTCTTCCCTTTCTCAGCTGATTCTGTTTCCAAGCTAGCATCACCTTGTTTCATTTCCAAATAGTCAGACTTTTCATGTACACCTGTGTTACCTGTTGCTTCCTCTGTAACTACGAGGGACATATCTTCTTTAACATCAAGGCTATCGTCTTCTTTATCTTGTTTATCTTTTTTATGTAGACTTTCACGGTCAGTTTCCTTTGGAACCATGGCAACCACATTTTCTATGTCTCCTGTATCATCATCAGGCACATTACTAATCTTACTCTCCTGGTAATGACTGGTGAAATAACCCTTCAAGAAACACAGTAATAAAGCCTGCACATGTATAGTTGATACCTTTGGCTTTGCTCTCTTGATCCAATATATTGTCACACCAATTGCAAGTTTTAGTTCACTGGGAATGTTTGTAAGTTTCTCAGACTCAATTCCCAAGACTTCTGCTAACAAACCTTTCTTAGCAGACACAGACAACGTTGGAATGGTTGACAAAAATGGAAGGTCACCAAAATTTGGAAGAACCAAGATAGGTTCAATCGGAGTCTGTCCAAGGTCCATCAGCTTCCTGTCATATTCAACAATAAGTGGTATTTGTTTCCTTGATGAGGACATGCTCTCTAAAAGAGCATTGCTACTGTCACAATCAACAGTTACAGTTTGTGTATCTTTGACAACATATGCATCTACTTCTTTCAGTAGAAGACCATACAATACTTTTCTGATGTCCAAGGATGCATTATTGCAGCTTGCTTCAGATACATCTTCAATCAGGTCAAAGGTGAAATGTCGTCTTTGGCAAATTATATTAAAACAGAATGCAGGTAGTATACCATGTCTGAAGAGAGCCATACACCAACCTGGTAATGCTGGACAACCTCGTATTTCCATCAGACCTACATCCATGTGATCTCTATCAAAATAATTCATGAACTTTGATCCTTCTTGCAAGTTGTATGCTTGCATAGATTTGTCTAACTTCTCACCAATTTTCTCTCTGTCTGTCTTCCGTAAATACTTCAGTACTGTGGTGATAGCTGCACGGAGCACTTCAAACTCAGAAAGCCAATTGATGGTACCTTGCACATGAGCAGTTCTCTTGGAGACACGTCGAAGATAGTGTACAGGCAGTTTAACCTGACAGAAAAAGTCATTGAAAGTTTCTGATGAGATGTAGTCATTTCCAAGTAAACTGGCCAACAGTGGCATCATCTCGTTGTTGATAGTGAAATGGCTGCAGAACGTTGACAGATTGTATTTCTCTGTAATAATGTAGTATTGCCTGGATTTTGGTTCTTTAGTTCCCAAAATTGGATGTGGTTCACGGTCATGATCACTCTCCTCCTTGCTGGACAAAATACAAGGATTTTTCCACCAGAGATGTGTCAAGGGTATATAACCAGCCTTGATATCAAAGATAAAGAAATCACTATCTTGGCCAACCGCTGGACATGCCCATGCATTGGCTAATGCAACAATGTCACCATCTGCTTCAAAATCACAGTATACAAAGGGGACCTTCAACTTCTCTAAGACATTCCTGAAAACTTCAAAAGCAAACACAGGTAGAATTTTGTCCCCACCACCACTGATAATATTCAGTGATCTCTGAATCTGCTGCTTTGCACGCTCCTTCACAGTCTTAAGCTTCTTATCATCAACATCGTGGGCACCATCAAATAAAACATAGGCTTGGACGTTACACAGCTTCATGGATCGAAAAAAGTTTGTGCACAGTTTCTCATATTCTGTGTAATTCCCACCATGTCTGTAGCCGACCTTGTTGTAGAAGAACAGATTGTGTACCAAGCCATGTCCATCGATTACAACTCTTGAGTCATGAAGTTTTGAAGATTGTAACAGCTGTGGATTGTTTTCTATGAAGGAGGTTAGACCTAGAACTCCCATCTTGACCTCTGACACGTGTATGTACACAAGAAAATCTGTAGGTAAAATATATCAAAAAGTATTTCAAATCTGATTGTAAAATGTTGATAATTTATTTTATTTAAAATATTGAAATGCTGACTAAAGCTAGGTGGTTGATATACCATAGGTTTCTTAACTTTCAAACAAATAATTTTCCCTACATAAATATTGTTATCATTATAGTTTCAATCATTTGAGAGGCCATTGATGTATAAAAACAGTCCAAACAAGTAACAAGTTGTTTATGACAAAAAATATATATGAGCTAAGCTTCAGTATTAGATCTATCTTCCCAATTTAACAGTTTAACAATGTGAAGAATTTGATAAGAATTATCAGTGAGAATGTCTTTCCTTTATGCCTCTTCCCCATAAACATGATAGAAAATTGTCCTCCCAGAAATACAGTAAATCTTTTTGATTATTTGATTTACTTCATAAAAAAATCAAAAACAATAAAATATTTTTTCACCTGAACAGTTTTGAACTGAAACCATCACTATGATGACGTCATTGAAATTTTGATATTCTAATTTTTTTCTTCTCTCACCATTTTGATTCTGTGCACACAAACTTGACAAAATAGCGATCTCAACTTTCTGCTAATTCTAAATTGTGAAATGTACTCGTTAATTACATCAACTTACGGTTAAAATGGTGCGGGTATCGAACACTGGTCAGGCAGTGAATGCTAATCAAGTACTAATGATTACTGTGTGTTTTCCCTGTGTCACATCGCGTCAATACAAACCCGGAAGTTTGGGGAGTCCCCTTTGGCCTCGTTTTCATAACAACGATTAAAACTTGTTTGCGCATGCCTTGTTCTAACAGTGTACATGTTCCCATGGTGCATCGCGTATTCGAGCTCACTGAGGTAGTTCCCCAAGAAATTTACGCTGCCGGGTTGTTTTCGGATCTACAGGTCCATCTTCTCTAAGTGTACTTGTGAAGGAAAACCTGCCAGATAAAGTTGATTACTTGTTGATATTGCCGTAGTCAGCCAAGGGCAGAAAACCAACGAAGTCGAAGGGAGACCCCAGCGTCAAGATGGCCGTGACACATACTGATTGATTGTAACGTAAGTACACACTAATGAAAACACTTGTTGTTCCTATTTCGATAGCTGATACCGAATTAATTATGCCAAAGTAATTCCATTATATATTTCTGTGTTGCTTGTATTACAAAGATATGAATCAAGGCATTTTATATGTTGTTCGGAGAACACAATCGTGAAATTTTACTGAAATAATTTGTTGTTATGGCTCTAGGACATTATCATGTTCTATCGCCTGCATTTACAACCACTCCTGAGCAACTGTAGACCAGTCACGTCACGAGTGACCATTTATGGTCGACAGTACAAATCACGATTATGTTAGGGAGCCTAGCTCTATTTATTTCCTTAGCCCCAACTCCATAGCTGTGTGTGAAATATGGATATTTGGTACAATGAGTCCACTGGAAATATTGCATACACATCATGCATTCATGGGGTAGAACTTGTACAAAATGTACACCTCCATGCATACATACATTTATCAAAAATCGGGTATGTTAATAGCACAAGTTATAAATTTCTCCACAAAATGGTCCGTGTTTGTGGTGTCAGGGTAAGAATGTAATGTTACTTATATAGATTAAGCTAAGTGAGACATGTAATAAACTTGTTTACAAAAATATAAATTAATTATTACAAGTTTCTCATATCAGTTTCAGATATCTTCAATGGCCACAACACCAAGCACCTGAACGTCAAGAGAGCCTTGTCATAAAATTCAAACATTCAGCTATCGTGACACTGAAATCAATATTGCCAAAATTTGCCCCACAAAAAATATTGAATCATTTCAAGAATTTTGTGAGACCAGACGCAAAAACATTCAATAGACAAAATGCCACCTTCTCGGGGAGTAAAGAAACCTAAGGATGACAAGAGTGATCACAGAGTATTGGCAAACAGATACCGAGTTGAGAAGAAACTGGGTAGTGGTAATTTTGGAACAGCATTTCTAGTGTTTGATCTGAAAGCAAAGAAAGGAGATGAGGACAAGTAAGTAACTGTTGTCTTGATTCTCCACAGTCATCAGCTTGTTCCATTTTAACTCTCTTTGCTTACAGCTTACACAAGTCTCAGTGCTTGGACATTGAATTATATGAGTGATGTTTTCACTGCAATCCGCAAATGTTGTAGGTTGCTCCATTTTTTGTTGGCCAGGTTTGGTCTTTTCCAAGCACTTTAATTTCAATTTGTTTTTCCTACAACTAACATATACCTGTATATATACATTGTATTGTGATTATAAGTACATAAGTATATTCTATATACATGTATACTGTTTTTGCCAGAACTGACTGATTTGTCATCAATTTGATGTTGAAACAACCACATAATATGATACATAAGTTTTACACACAAGCATCTGAAGGACTGCAGTTGCTTGGTAGAATGTAGGCTTCTCATAGAATAGACTACTCTGCCTCAAACTAGCAAATAGCATGAGATAGCCATTAGGACATGTTTGTCATCACCTGTGAGGTCAGTTTCATCTGGTATAATTGTTCCTGTGTGGACGTCACATCACACTGCTGTCATATAAGGTATTCAGCTGTCAATAAATAAGATGATTTGCGTCCTGACCCATTCATCTACAGTATACACAGAAGTAATTTGATTGCAGCAGTGTAGTGCTAGAAATACCAATATCAGGTCAAAGGGTCACTGAATCACAGGTGATAACACACATACTACTAACCATGACCTTTTGTGTAGTATTTCATCATGGAAAGGGTGTCATCTGCCTTGTATTCCATAATACTCACTGACTTGAGACATGACTAGTTCAAATCAATAATATCATGCTCTATTAAGTTACACTACTACTACTGAATACAAAGAGGTCTTTTATTTTCAAATACCAACTTTCACTTGAAACCTTGTAGTTGGTCTATTTCTGATGAGAATATAGATGTAATTAAAAGTAAACATGTCTTTCACTTCTCCCAAGGTTGCAAACCTGGATAGTAATTAAATTCAAGTGGCACTTACTCTGTACCATACAACACATACTATACAGTGGTCACAAGATGGCTAATGATGTATATTTGAGCTTCTGTGTTAAACCCTTACCGTATTGTCTGGCATGATGCAGTTTACTTCCTTTGCATGATATAGTGTTTTTCGATATGTTGCCTCTCTTATATTGCATTGTACGAGTAACAAATCACATTATCAACATTTCTGAATGCAAGGAATTAAATTCTGTTTGTTTGTTTGTTTGCTTCAATTTCAGTAAAGTACTTAAAGAAATATCTGTTGGTGAGCTTGCCCCTGATGAAACTGTTGATGCCGTCCATGAAGCCAAGTTGTTGTCCAGACTAAATCATCCAGGAATTGTTAAATTTCATGACAGTTTTCTAGATACTGAATACTTTTGTCTGATAACAGAATACTGTGAGGTGAGTCAATATTTACTTTGTTCTATTTAACAGCTTTCAATTGCAGGGTGGTTAGAGTGTAGGAAATAAAGCTATTTTATAATTTTAAAATTTTATGTCAATGTGGTGATTTGATTTGTAGAAAATGATATATTCAAACCATGCTGCGATTCATTGATATTGAGTTCAAAGGTCATTTATTATTATGAATCCCAATAGTGTCAACATTAGTATATTCCTACTATCCAAACTGTATAGCCTGACACTGAGAGTAGGGCAATACTTATAGTGATTTATGCCAGTCATCAATTCATTGCTCTTAAACAAAAAATTATTAACTCTAGCGTCCACCCAACACTGCTGCTACAGACTTATTTTCATACTGGTTACTGATAGGTCAATTGTAGACTGCCACTGACCTATCAGTAAGAAAATAAGTCTAAACGTCAACACAGGAAAATATTTAGGTATGATAATGGTACTTTGAGATTTATAGGGACATTCTTGTGTAAAGAAAATAATAGTAATAATAATATTTTTATTGCAATCCAGGCCTCAGGCCCATATGCAAATGGTTACAAAACCATAAATAAAATATACAATAATAGTCTACAGATCGTTGCTTCATACATTATATGAGAAACAAAATATCAAATTTACAAAACTTTGAAAACCTATTTACATAGAGTACCTAGGACATCATCAGATGATGAGGGTAATAAAAAAGCTGAAATTTGTGAAGGTTTGGTTGGTCATACATTTCATATGACATATGGCTGACATTGTAAGCAGGGCATGTGAGCAGAAAGTGATAATCGTCTTCAACGGTATTGTTTCAGAGACCCTACTGAGTAAATATTGACAAGGCTATATTCATCTAGATTATTACACACCTTGGTTACATAGAAAAGAGATAGGAAATTTTATTTATTAATGTAAGGTTTAAACATGCACATAATCATTCTAACTACCCCACTGACAATGTTTTAACCAAGCACACAAATTTATATCACTACAGTGTATTAAAAGAAGTGTGCATCTTTTCTGTCAGTGTCATTGAATAGACTGCAAGTTCAACAATCTCTATGAAAATGATTGAATTTCATATTTGTTTTCATGTGATGAAATTACATGTAGGAGCATTGAACAATAACTGTTTAAGCTGGCGTTTTAGATTGATTAATTTTAAGGCCAATATATTCTCTGATACGTGTCATCAAAACCTTACTTAATACAGTAATAATAATTGCCTTACAGGGTGGAGATTTAGATGAGAAAATAACCAAAGCAAAGAAGTCTGGCAAGTCAATTGAACAGAATCAAGTGATGGACTGGTTTGTACAACTGACATTAGCTGTGGACTACATGCATGGACGGTAAGTTTTCATCTGCTGAGAAATCCTTACATGACCCTGAAAGATAAACATGATATGTGGTATATCTAAAAAAGGACAAACTTTTAACAAGAAAAATAGGAGAAAATCACTAGTGGCAACATGCATAATTTCAACCTGGCCATTTCACTACAGCTGCTGCAGTTACATGCATTTCTGAAAATATGTTTACTTTTGTGACATTTTGCCAAGCCCTTTAATCAAAACAGCTGCCATGAGAAGTAGCGATAGGTTTATCACGTAGATAACTAAAATGTCATGTTCATTGCCTATACATCATTACATATTGGATTTATCACAAAAATAATATGATAAGAACCCCCTATTATTATAGTCTTGTTTATGAGACACATCTGTAGTACTGTGAGCAGTTGCATTGTCTTGTAGTAACATCATTGGTCTGCACTTTGGGGGTTGTTAATTATTAAAAGGTGAAAGGTGATGAATCCCTCTGCTTAGCGTCCTCAGTGGCAACCTTCAGTCACTTTTAAAGTAAGCAGAAAGCCTGAGGAGTCTGGCAGCTAGACTAGCTGTTGCAGAGCTGTAGTCATCAACAAACCACACCAAATCAGGAGAGAGAAGAGTGCATCAAAATTGAAATGAAAATTTTGCATTGGATTTCATTCAACTTTCAAATGACTGAATGATGATAAACTCTAAAAGATATAATTTGTTTCAGTTCGAACGAAAAGATGAGATAAATCACTTATTGATTTTGTATGCATTTGAATGTTTTAAATCCTAGGCGTGTACTCCATAGAGATTTGAAAACCAGAAATATCTTCTTAAAGAACAACATGTGCAAGATTGGTGACTTTGGAATCTCTAGAGTACTGATGGGTACAACAGATATGGCTAGTACATTTACAGGAACACCTTACTATATGAGTCCTGAGGTACTCAAACATGAAGGTTATAACTCCAAATCTGATGTCTGGTAAGTCATTTAACAAAAAAGTCTCAGGTTTCAATATCTGTTTCACCATCTCAAATTTCGAAAAGCAAGTTTTCAAAGCATAGCAGCCGACTGTTTTACATCCATGCCTTGTTTGACTCCTACATGACAGAAACCTTGTCAGTAGAAAGAGGGATACTTCAAACAAAACCTAGTTGCAATGCAGTGCAGAAATGTCCGTGTACTGTGTGCCTTTACTACATGCCTTTGAAGGACAGTCATTAACATCTGTTATCTGTTTTTATTTGTCAGGTCTATAGCATGTATTTTATATGAACTGTGTGCCTTAGAACATGCCTTTGAAGGACAATCATTAATGGGTGTCATGTATAAAATTGTAGAAGGAAAGTTACCAAAGGTACCAGACAAATATACTAAGAATATCCAGGATGTTCTAGAGAAGTAAGTCAAACGTTACATATTATTCAAAACATTGGCATAGCTAATAATTCAGTCAAACTGTTGACTTGTTTTACTGTCATATACATTGTATCGTATCATGTCCATCACTTGTTCAGCAAGAATAGCTGTGGAAACTATACATGTGGGTATGAAAGATGGGGTTTATCTCTTAGCTATTGTCATCAACATACCACAACATTGCAAAACAGAAAAGGAAAAACACTCCACAACTGGCAATGAAAACTTGATGACAGAATTGAAAAAAAACAATAAAATACACACTGCAAAATGAATGAGAAAAGACACACATCAAAACTGATGACAAGTTCATGTCTAAGAATTATTTTTGCCCTGAGAGGAGGTATCAAGTATACCGGAAACACTGATAATTACATCATGTTTCGATTTCACTTTATTCAGAGTTTTAACCAAAGATCCAGCTAACAGACCATCGGCAGCAGAAATTTTGAAGATTCCATTTGTTAGTAGGCATATGGAGGTAATTATCATGCATAGATTTTTACAACTGTAAAATAAATACATATTTACAATTACCTGTTTGTCAAATATACAGTACAATATTTATCCTGTATTGTCAAATACACAGTACAATATTTATCCCATACAGGACTTTAGAGTATAGGCAAGCCTGCTACTGCTATCTCCCATGACAGGTCTTGACAGAACATGTCATGTTTAGTAAGTGAAAGTGAGCTTTAAGAATTACAACTTTACAAACAAAGTGAAAGATGTGAGCAGATGAGCCTACATCAATATAGTGAAAGATGTTGATTTGAGTTTGTATTCAAATTGATGAATACATCCATGGACATTCAAACAAAAATGTTATTGATGCATTGAACCACAATATTACTTGTCCATTGTCTGAAGAAATGTTTTACTTTGGCACTCAGAAAATCATAATTATTTTAGATGACATGGTGATACATGATTGACTCCAACAGATCAGTTGACCTGTTGCCTTATTGTGTAAACTTGGACTTTTTTATACACAGAAAATGAAGAATAGAATGACAGAGAACCAAGAACAAAGACATGAGCCAGAGACACATGAACAACGACAAGAAATGTTTGCGTTTGTCAGAGAAAAGACACATTTACAAGAACTTAAGGAAGAGTCATTGAAGAAAATGACTCCAAGGGAAAGGATGAGACTGAGAAAAATGAGAGAAGCTGATGAAAAGGCCAAGGAGTTGACGTAAGTAAAATTGTAGTTTCTTTTTCTAGATTTCTGTTCTCCCTGTGGAAAAAATAGATGTTGATAACTGGAACTTGAAGTCATCATTGTAATATCATTATGTTTAATACACTCATACTTATTTGTCAAACTGATTTATTTGTGGTTGACCCTTGCCAGTACCAATTTCTGGTAACAATGTGATTTATCGCTATTATCAGCAGTAAAGGAGTACACAAATGAAATGAATCTTTGACTCGTTTCCCATCTCAGTGACCTTTTGCAGGGAATTTGAATTGAATTATAAAATTTGTTGCTGTTGTTGGCATTTTAAGCTCTGTTTCTAGGCTACAACATCTATTTATAAGGTTACTTCAAACCTTGAAAATACATTCTAAGTATATTATTATGTCTTGAAATTACTCATCTCAACTTTTTTAATCACTTGAGTCGTTTATTCAAAGTCTCTACTGGACACTAGTGATTGTGAATGGGTTTGAGTATCAAACAAAGAGTGTCATCAGTGTACATTATTATTGTGTAACGTTTTGTTTTATAGACTTCATACAAGGGCCAACTTGGCGGAAAACATTCAAAGAAAAGCAGTACTACAGGGAACCAAAGGATCATATAATAGACCTGCCTGGCAAGGAGGACGAGGAGAGGTTAGTTTGAAAAAAGTAACATTATCATATTCCTCACAGACACGAGTAAAATGAATTACATGTACATAGATTCTAACATTGTCCAACATATTCTTGTAAGTAGACCTGTCTGCAATTAATTGGTATACTAAATTTCACTGTTGCCATGGATTTGTTGACAGTGTTTGTTATTTTTCAAAGCACAGTGTTGTGTTCTATTTTGAAATAAAATATAAGACATTACAAATTTGGTCATATACTGACATAAACTTACAGACATCCATAGAAAGTATATACATTATAAATATAAGTAAGCCTGTAAGAGTAACAATCTACAATTAAAGATCTGTTTCAGACAAGGCTTTTGCATCTTCAAAAACCTTATTATGGATTGAATGATGCTCTGCCCATTTAGTTTGTCCTCTAAAATGCACAGCTACAACTTCCCTAAGTACACATTGATGATTTCAAAAGATGCATTATATGACAATACAAAATATTCTTATTTGAGCAATGGAATGAGAAAACAGCCCTCTCTGAAATATGCCAAGAGGACACTTTTCTAATTTGATTGTTTGTTTGTAAATGTGTAGGGCAATCCATTTGACCATACTATGGAGGGTACAGTTGTCTACATGCCAGAAGGTACTTATCAGGAATATTATGACGATGAACCTCCTGATGATGATGAAGACTACTCTGGTACAATGCTATATGAACGAGAAGATCTTGGAACAGTATATCAACAGGACCCAGGATTTGAAGCAACTTTAGCAGCTACATTACAACCTGGTATGTTTACACTATGAAATATGTATTATTTTGGATTTTATTTTTGTTACTCTGCCAAAGTAAATCCAAATAAAATGACACTGTAATGAGATCTGTCAAGCAGTACTTACAAATCAGTGAAGAAAAGTCCAAGAAAAGTAGTGAACTGCTGATCCTTGAAAATATTCAATCCTTTGAAACTGGAGTTGATAATAATACATTACAACCAAATGTGTATATGTCCCCTCTAGAGGTATGTATGCCCCCCCCCCCCCCCCCGTTGTTTGTTTAGTGCTTACTCCAAAAGTTATGATGACTGAGGAAATCTGTAAAATAAACAGTATTTGTATCATAACACCTTGTTTGAGATTCATTTTATATTCACCAAAAAGGATGACAGAACTTAGACTGGTTTGGTTCCCCCTCCCCCTCGTCCAAAAAAATGATGTAAACAGGAATCTGTAAAAGAATTTATTAAAATATAAAACTGAAATTGAGTTAACATAGTAAGTATAGTTGTAATTAATGACTACCAATCCATGTCATCTTGATTGACTGGTGATGAAGACTCAGCTGTGCAGCTCAATAGTTACAAATAAAGTCAAACTTTGTACTGCACAAAATCCTAGCTTTCAAAGTTAGATTTTAGGTGTTCTTAATTCTCTGAGTAACATGGATTAGTTATAACTTTACTGTGTCCCTTTTAAAACTCCATTCTATTATTATTACTTTACAGGAAAACAAATATCTGATTAATGTGATAGCAGAGGATGTACATTCTTGACTAATATTTGATATATGTGTTGTATGATAGTGTGTGGGCTATATTATAGTCCACCCATTCTGACACTGTAGACTGAATTCAGTTGTTACCAGGAATGTTGATAGTGTTCTATACAAAAGAGACATGTTGATTCATGTTTTTAAGTCTACTATCACATTCTCTGATGAGTGTAGTAAAGCAATTACTGATGTTTGTGCTTATTTACAGGTTTTTGCAAAGAGGGATATTCTTTGTCCTTCAGCTCTGTATTTCTTGTTTTCACCCTTCAAAGAATTTCAATATTTTCTACAGGAAATTCTCATGTCACTTCCAAGTCATACTTGCCCTCTAGTTTTGCTCTGGCTTGATCAACTGTCACATTAAAAAAAATGTTTTTTGAGTAACTTGTACAATTTGAAATTATATTTCTTATAGAGGAAAAAGTTCCAGGAATAGACAGATAAGACATTGTGATAGTAATTTATCTTTCTCTCACTAAATTGCCACTGTATGAAGTTAAATAACATATGCACTCTTGACACCATTCAACATTTAGCGTAATTTTGGAGATGAAAACAGTCAATGAAAAAAGACAGAAATTTGAAACAAAAGTGCACTTTTTCCAGCATATAAGTTTCTCAATATTTTGACATTTTTGTGTCTATATTTATGTTTATCAAATTATTGTCTGTAGACGTCTCTCAGTGGTTTGTGTTCACTTTTGCTTTCTTCTTTGCACTGATTTCAGTTTTCATGCTTTTCTGTATGCACTATAGGACAACCCAATTTTTCTGGCACTTACATCATCTCTTCTGATGACAAATCTAGAAAGGCCAATACACACCCTGGTCTCTCAAACAGAGCTAATGGTGAAGATACTAGACCAGGAGATTATAGTGGTAAGGTAGACAGTATGTAGGTGATATATTGGGTGTCATGGGTTTTTATCAGCATCTTTGGTTTAATACATCATGGCCATGCTGTCACTTTCACCACTGTCAGTGTTTAATATACTATATGGTCAATTTGTACTTGGTATGAAGAACCATCATGTCTGTGAATATATTGGGTCAATTTCTGTCAAGCCTGCCAAGTGTTTCACCATGTACAACCCCATGTCCCTTTCATTATGTTGGTTAAGGTATCATATCAATAATGGTAGGGATTGTAATAACGTGCTCATTTGTACCAAGTGTCTAGTATATGTTTGCAAGGAGAATGCTGTGCAATTCCGTCTATGTCCCATGTCTCACTTTAACGGGGTACACAACACATGTCTGTCACTTTTTCCATAGTAGCTGCAATGCAATATGGTCATTTGGTTGGATAATTTAGTGTGTTTGATGCTTATCGACAGAAATACCACGTGATCATTTAAAAATCTCAATTAATAACTAATTGTTTGTGATGTCACGCAGTATAATCATTTGTCACTTTGTCATGTCTGGATGTTTGATGAAGGTACCATCATACATTGTAAATATACTATGTGGTCATATTGTGTGAAACTTATCACCAAGATTAACATATGCTATAATGTCATTGCACTTAACATGTTATGTATGGATGTTTGGTTGAGCAGTCTGGGATGCTTACTTGCACAGACCCCATAGGGTCTATGTCATGCCAGGTCTAGGTAACTCTTGGATAGAATGTGGACTAACTGGGCAGAACTTGACAGTTATATACAGCAACATGTCTGTAGAATCATGTGGTTTGTCTTTTGTGTGGACCAATTCCCACCACACACCAAAAATATAATTTGAAAAAAATAAATGTTTGGTTGAGGAAATATGCCATAGTTAAAACTCTACAGCAATATAGTTGGACATTTCATTATAGTTAATAATTACAGACCTCATGGTGAAAGAACTTTCTACCTCAAAATCATTCAGTGTCAATCAACAGTGTTTACCATACCACATGGTCATTTGACTAATATTGCTATTTGTTGTAGTATAAAGCAATACTTACCATACTCATCACTATTCTGTCCTGTACATTGGAGATTCAGTTGTCAGATGTGACATAATCAACATATCAAGACACATTCTTTACATTGAATAACACATTACTAAAAACACTACATGCTGTGAATGGCTGTGAAACATCATAGTTTTTATAAAACAAATTTCAGGCAAGCTGAGAGACTAATTGAATTAAGAATGAAATGATCACCTATCATATTAGCCTCAGTGTCTGAGAAAGACATGAAACACGCAAATTAACACTTATAACTACAAATATACCAGTAACCTGTTGCCATCCCCAAATATTTCATCTGTCAAAAATACCTTCATACTTTGTGTTATATCATTAGTTTCATCAAGTTTGCATACATTGTATTCACTTATACAGTCAAAGCTAGGTTCTCCTATACTTCACACTTCTCGGTATCTTTAATATTAAGTATGTTGTGTCTGTGTGTGTTACTATGCTCACAAGACAATGAAACTCCAAATCAATATAATTTTCAGTCGTAAATAACTGGACATGTTTTTAACCAAATGTACAATTTAACAAAAAAAATTACTTCACTTCAGTTCTCGACTATTATTAACAAAACATGTCTGAAAATTGCTTCACATGGTTACACTAAGACTGTCTCAGACTGTCTCAGAACACACATTTACATTGTTTCAAACCATGCATGTTTGTTTTAATCTATGAAATTAACCAATGCATGTTTAAAGATTTCATTTCAGAGTTGTTTTTTTTTACATGTAAAGTTTAAACATTTTTTTTATTAACCTGCATGGTGATTATTATTGGTGATGTAAGGTGAACTCACAAATTTACATTCCAAATCTGCTCATAATACAGATACTAACATATTTGCTTTTTTTCTCAATAGCATTTAAATGGAACATGCATGGCCATGATTGGTGTGTTAGCAGTTGTGAAAGGCAATCTCTGACTCGCTAGTAATTGATATGTTGTATTTCTTCCTTTATAGGTACATCTTATGCAGCATATGATGATAGACCTATCAGGCCTGCTACAGGTAAGTTTCTCTCTGGCTTAGTTAGAATGACACTATTGAATCACGATTAATTTTGTGGGTTAATATTTTATGTCAAAAGTACTGCATGTTGGATATATGACAAAATTCACAATATATCTTGCTAATTTTATACAGTGGGTATGTTTGAAATTCCTAAATTGGGTACTGCTACTGTTAATCACATTGCCAAAATGGTGGTGTATCAAAGGGGTATACAAGACATCATCATCACCAAAATGGTGGTGTATCAAAGGGGGTATACAAGACATCATCCAGATCTTGACTTGATTCATGCATATGTTACATGTGCTAGGTATGTTCTGTAGACATACCATACTTTAGACAATAATTGTTATACCTACACAACGTGCGTGTGCTGCTATCAGCATATGGTCACACACGCATCACACCACAAAACACACACACACACACACAACACACACACACAAAGATATATATATGCATACACACATACATAACCCCTCTTCCCCAACACGTGTATAAATACACAAACACACAACTATGCATTCACATGTACTATTCACAATTATTCTTATATATATACCATATATTTAAAGATAGGAATGTTGTAGGACAGTCAGTTGTGATTTGGTATTTAGATCAATTTCCAATTTATATTAAGTGCTGGAACTGACAACACACATATTATAGTTGGGTTAATGCAATTGTCATTATATGAATGTTGCTTTGAATACTATGTATTACAGTAATATAAACCTTAATATATTAGAAATTGATGCAAAGAATGGCAACTAACTTATTTCTCTTTTTGAATTCAGCACCATTTGGATTAGGTACCGGTACTTATGATGACCGTCCAATCACACCAATGACAAAACCAATCAACTGGGATGATCCCAACATTGAGAATGCAGTCCCACCAGGTGTAAAGGGGATGAAATCCAGAAACCAACCACCACAACAACAACAACAACCTCATCAACAAAAAGAGCAAAAGAAAATCACCAATCAAAAAACAAAATCACAACAACCAGCTGTGAAAAAACAACCAACAAAACAGACAGCAGCTAAACAGAGTACACCAGCAAAGCAGGCAACACCAGCTAAACAAAGTACACCAGCTAAACAAAGTACACCAGCTAAAAAACCACCATCAGTTCAAAAACCACCATCAGTTCAACAACCAGAACAAGGTCAAGGAGATGTACATATTCCTGAAGAAATACTTCGAGAAATCCCAGAAGATGCAGATGCAGCAGAAACATTTTATTCCCAACACGAAGACTTTGAGTCAGGATCAGATGGGGAAGTAAGTCATACATTATACATCCACAAGATTAATTAAGAAATAAAGAATATTACCAGAAATAAAACTATACAAATCTATTCTACTTGTCCAACTTAGAATCCAAAGGGAGAAGTATCTCACTTTGATTTATCAAGCCAGTATAATTTCTCTGAATGTTTCGATGTAGATTTACATATTATAATGTGTAATGTTTGTAACATTTGTCCCGATCTTTTAATCCTTACGTTTCTCATTTCCACAGGATGATGTGTATGCATTAATTGGTGCCATGGAACAAGCGCTAGACCATACTAGTCCAGGTGTGTGACAGATGAATATTCAAATTCTGGTTTACAATGCTGTAGAGAGTGTCAAATGACCTGTAGTTTTATTTATATAATGTGTCTCATTGCATGTACCATAGTATGAGATCTATAGAGTCAGGTCTTAAAGTTGTCCTGCATATGCCTGTTAATATCCATTCTGTTCGTACACAAGAATGGGTTAGCAAATAGAAGGAGACCCTACATGACCTGTCTTGGATATAAGAAACAGTGACAAGCAAGAGGGCTAGACCAAGATGTACACTTAAAGCCTAGGGTGTCAAAGATTTATGTAAACTGATACTATTTGTCTTTCTCTTCATACAGCACAAGACACTTTTGCAGATAATTCTGTTGGTATCTTCTCACCAACAGTAAGACTCACCAAAATCAAGAATCTTAGAGCGTATCCTTTGAACATTAAATTTATATTATTTTCAATAATTTCAATTATATCAACATGTACTATTTTCCCAAAGATTCCATAGGAGTTTTTATCATCATTTGCTTTGAATTGCAGAAACAAACATAATACAAGTAATGAAGTAGCTTCCAAATTGGGATGCTGAACTTCAGTGATTAAAAGCTGTGAAAGACCGGAGAACACTGGGCCCAGTAGAAATGTTGAGTACCCTTGTGGCTCAAACAAAGTGAAGGATACAAGCTACATTAGAGCATAGACTCTACATGTGTAGGGTCTATGATTAGAGTTAGGGATGTTAAAGTAGCCACCATGACAAGACTGAGAACACTGGGTTCAATATATATGTTGTGTACCCTAGTCTGTTTTGTGACCCAAAGAAATAGTGACAAGTAGCATAAGGGATTGGGAATGTTAGTATGCACCGTGGCAAATGTCAAGATTCAAGAACCCAATATATATGTTATATATTAGTAACCTAATAATAATAATGTTGGGTTCTTATATAGCGCTTTCCCACACCGTGCTCAAAGCGCTTTACAATTATTACCCCTGGCTCGGATCAGAACGGCACAACGGCCCTTTAGTCTTCCTCAACTCCCCGGGGAGCATACAATCCATTGCAGCCATTTCAGCGCATAGGATTAAAGCCTTCACATTGCAACCTACATCCTACCAGGTCCCCAATTATACAGCTGGGTTGACTAAGGCACAGTCGTGGTTCAAATCTTGCCCAAGGACTTTAGCCACTCAGAAACAAACAGCAGGCAGCGACAGGGCTCGAACCTACAACCTGTAGATTCCAAGCCAGTCACGCTAACCATTCACCCATCATGACTCCAGTAAATTTTTGAAGAAGACAAGTAGTATTGGCATTAAGATAGACTTATGTTGCAATTCTAACTATGAGTTAAAATATTTGAATATCCTAAATTGTCCTTAATTCATTTATCAGTGAAGGTGAGAGGAAGATTGGTAAGAAATCCTTCAAACAAGCATACGATTACTTGAAGCAGGCCAGATTTGGAGATGGTGCAGGTGACCAATCAGTTGATGAGGGAAAACTCATGGCTGGTTTGAAGAAGTTTGTGAAAAACCCAAGTGATTGCTTTTTAATTGACCAGTTATTGTTTTTAGAGTACCAAGCTAATATGTGATGCTAGTTATGTGTCATTTCAGTCTAGCTTTTATTCTGACTTCAAACTTGACATGGTTCAGTGATTTCACATGTTTTCTCTCCAATTATACAACTAAAGTTGTCTTACACTGAGGAGTGCAATTATACATTGTCGTATAATAATTTATTGTTGAAATGGCAGCATAGTTATATTGGTATGGGGTTTCTAAATGGATTGTGGGAATCATGACAGTGAACAAAGTTTTTAAAAAAAGTCGGATATTAAAATTTATGTGAATGGACATTTTAAATTTCATTTCAGTAGTGACTAAACTTGTAATAGACCTTCCTAATAAATGCTGCCCCCCAGTGGCTACCTTTGTGATAGACCTTAATAAATGCTGTCCTTAGTGGTTACATATATATACCTTTCATACATCTATTAAATGAATGCTGCCATCTAGTTGCCACCTTAGTAATAGACATTCTCAATAAGTGCTGCCCTCAAGTGGTGCAGTAGTATTATACCTGTGAATCACTGTACCATGTGACGTTTGCAATACTAGTAGTAATCAACTTTGTCAAATTTCCACTTTTAGGAGCATCACAAGAATGTATGCAAAATTTAGCTATCCCATTTTAAATGACACGAATCCCTCCAAGAGTAGTACTTTAGTCTTCCCTCCAAATTTGAATATTTAAGTTCATTTTTCCTCTAATTATACGTCCTTTAGGTATTCCATGTAAACATTCTGCCGTACAATACTATGCAAATTTTTATTATTCAGTTGTAGATTTCATTATACATGTATATGGTGCGGACATCTGGTATGTTTACCAGTACAGTATATTTCAGGAATATAGGTATTATTTTCATCATCATTACTGTTTTGATTTTTGTAGAATTAAATTGTGTGGTTTAGTTTAGTAACACTGCAATATTAGGCACTGATAAATTAATACATGAACTACAGAGTTTATGTCAATAGCACTGCAATTATACTTTCTCGGAGACAACATATTATGGTACATACCCGAGTTTTCGGAATACATTATTCAGAAATCTTTCAAGCTATATCACTGGTGAATTATAATACATCAGTACATATCACAGTGCAGTATTTTATCCCAGTTTGCAGGTCTTTGACTGTTATTGAACATAATTACAGGTACATGTACCATATAATACCAAACATAGTATTTGATTATTCAAATATCAAATTTGTGTCATATTTCAGAAATATTTCCACGCAATTCAAACTTTTTCTGATGCCATTTCGAGCAAAATAGTAGTCTGCTGTTTTACATGGGGGCAATGAAATATGGTAGTCAGGGACAACCTTAGTGTTGTGGTTATTATATAGTGGTACTTACGTTGGCATATACTTAAATTGGCTTGGCAGTTTCAAACTTGTAAATTGTTGAATCTGTATGTATAGTATGGTACTTGGACCACAAGATACATTGTGTTGCTCTGCAGTGAAAGGTATTAGCCAATGTCTGAGGGCACCCTCACAAAATGTACCATACAGTCTACAGACTAACTAGGACATATTCCATGCAGTTGAGATTTTATTCAGGTTAGTTGTAACTTGTGTATGATTTTGGTGAAGAGTGAATTTTAACAATTTCAAGTGTGTAAATCCTATTCTTTCAAGCTTGGGATACTTTCTCGTCTTCCTGGTATGGTTTCGCAAAGATTAAACACACCTAAACCCAAACCAATAGTTATAAGAAACAGCAGTCCTAAAAGATATGTTTTGGCATAACAAACTTGAGCTTTACTTTTTCAGAACATTTCATGTTTAGTTCAATCCATTCTAATATTGTTTTCAAAGTACAGTTTATATGCAATGTACATAATTGGGGGATCATTGGTTCTTGTGGCTAGCATATAGGGTACATCAATAGAATGAAGAAAGCTTATATGTGTAAATGTTCAGTCTGTATTCATAGATTTTACTTCATTCTACACCAGGAACTACTAATAGCTTACCAAAGCTTTTGTTGTTTAGTTGTGTATGGTTTTGGTGAAGGGAAAAAAATCATAGGCCCAGCTGTATATCTTCGGAGGTCTCCAGGCACCTTTTTACATTGTAAGGGCCATCCAGTACATTGATTTGACTCAGACATTGTGAAAATTCTGTATTGTGAACCGGACTGGTTTAGGAGAGATTCATATATGGACTTTACAACCCTCAATGTACCATGATGAGATTTTACAACTTCCAAAAATTTGGGATAATTGTCTGAAGTCACATATGTGTCATGACTTCAGGAAACATTGACGAAGCCAGGACAGATATCTGGTGAAAGTTTTGGTAAGCAGATTGTATTTCTTGGGTAGACAAGTTATTATTTTTTGATAGTTAGATACTTTCAACGTATCTGCATCTTAATATTCATTTATACCTTCTCAGTGAAATTCCAGCCAAAAATTAGAATGTTTTCAAGGCATATATTGACAAGACGCAGACAAATGTGTAATATTACTTGGTTTACGGTACTGTTCAGTGTAACAAGGGTCCAGTTTACCAAAGTTTCAGTATACCATATAGCCCGTAACATACAACACAAGTACAGTCTATGCTTCGCTTTACTATTATATGGCATTTGTTATACTGCAGACATAGACTGTAAGATACGCCGTGTCATTCCATCCTCAAACAGAATTCGTTTTAACCAGATAGGTTTCCATGTAAGATTGTCTGCTTACATCAGAATAGGGAACTTGCAATCCAGACTGAGCATGCTCAGATGCAAAGGACTATGGGATTACATGAGGTTATCGTAATACCTAGTCTGGCGCTACCGATAAAATAAACCTCCCACAATGGTCAGGGTAACTGTGAATTGATTATTTGTGGTTACAAACAATGTATCAACATTGTTTATAATGCTAATTGATGAGTATAATTATTATCACATTTCCCATGATGCAACATTCAACATGGCGGGTTTGCAAGTTCCCTATTCTGTCATATTGTCAGAATATCTGAGTACAACCTACAAGTATATTTCAAGTAATCATTAAGTATCAAAGTTCACTCCATTTTATGTGTTATGCCAAAGTTTAAACAAGTTGAGTTGTATGTATCCCGTATTCATTGATGTTATGTACATGTTTCACTGTTTAATAGAAGGTACTGCTTTAGTAAAAAAAAAATCGGTACATGTTTTTCCTTTTCATAGCAAGACCTTATTAATATTTGTGTATCTGAATGTAAATACATATTTAATACAGTCCATAATTACTAATCAAAATATTTTGGGCTTTCTGCTTAATGCAAAATCTACTTGTGATAATTTTATTTTTTTGAAAAAAAATGTAGTCAAGTAATCGTATTGGAAATAATATATTTTAAAAACACAGAGATTTGTGCTTGACAGTTGTGTAATACGTTGATTAAGCCTTTCTTGCGACATTTCTAAGATTGCAACCCGTCCATAGCTAGCATAGAACTAGAAACACAACCTGATTTACAATATGATGAAAGCGATTGATTTCATGAAAGAACTGAACCTCAGTCAGTGATGTTGATTTATTTGTTGGATCTTAATTATATGAGAGTGTTGTTATCAATAAATAAGTCATCTGTATATACATAAATCTAATATGTAGTCATTTTATCTTTCTTCCCCAGAAATGATGTGTAATAATGTTGGCACTAATGTATTGATTCTTGACCATTGATCAATAAGGATTTGTTTTATTATTTTACTATGCATGAGAATACATTCTGTTTCAACTGAAGAAATATCTTGAAAACTACTCAAACCCCAAAAGTGAGAAGCTTTATTCAAGTAACTCCACTCTATTGAAACTAAATCCTGTTCCTTCAGGATGATACCATATGGAACATAGATGACAGCAGAGTTTCAATTTGTCAATTATTTCAGTATGTGAATCCTAAGTTTTGAGTACAAAATATAGTGTATCTGTATCAGCTAAAACTCCTTGTAGATATCACAGCTGGAGGAGGTCTCATAGCTTGGGTGGGATATGCACTGAAAACCTAGTAGTAATGTTTAGCCTTGAAAGCATCATTCTTAGTTGGCTTTCAGGTCAAGATTTTTATGAATTTGATTCCCTAAAAAATTTTGTGTGCAACCTTATATTTCTATATATTTTAAAAGCTGTGATTTGCAACAAATGGTTTTATCCAAGTGTGGTAAAACAGTCGTCTCAGATGTAATTAGTCTGTCACTTCAAGATTACTCAAATGACATACAAGGAATTCTATCATGTTACTAGTAGTCACCAAAAGTCCCTACATATTTACCTGACTTTTTGCACTCACTCGCTCACTCACTCACTCACTAGCCCACCCACTCACTCACTCACTCACTCACCCACCCACCCACCCACTCACTCACTCACTCGGGTTATCATTTCACAAAAAATAGAGCACAGTCGTGTTTTTACAAAAAAAAATATTTTATTCAAAATAATGAAAAAAGTCCAGAGATTTGAGCAAGTTTACTTCCAAGTGAAATATGCAAAGTAATGCTCACTGGATCCAAGTAACATATTGTATTCCATTATACAGTGAGTTGTCTCTATTCATGTACCCATTAATAGTACAATAATACATTGAGAGTTGTTAGTAATTGAGTGGCTAGGTGATGTACCTCTTGCCACTGTAACCAGGTATCAAACTTGTCCTTATAACTAACTAAAAATCAATTATTCCAAAACTACCATGTAGATTGGACTGAAATTTAATGGGGATGCATCTGATCTGGGCATGTGTAGATGAAATTGTATTCACAACATGATGATTCCATCTGATTAGCCGTATGCAAATCAGGTCTTAAAATGCCAATTTTGGTCAAAAACTTGAATGGGGTTGAAATTTGGTGTGGATATCTCTGGAAATGTGCAGTTATTGTTGAAAACATTATGACACAATTGGCCCTAGCAACCATGACCATGCCCTTAGCAACAGTGAAATGATGCATATTACAAAGATAGCAGGGATGGGTAAGTGAATACATATTCAAAATATGAATGCAAATATGCCTAGCAACAAGACCACATCCATAGCAACAGTTAAATGATGGTTTATATTGCAAAGATGAAAATTGGGAAGGGCAGGCAATTTAAGATTCCAAAAATATTCAAATATGCCTAGCAACAAGACCATGCCCATAGCAACAGCTAAATACAGTTGCGCTCTAATGCCATTAGCACTGTGTTATTTTCTGTGGGTACTTCAATTTTCTATCTGCATTATCATAATAGACACTGGTGTCATGAAGCTGGGTCTGAGTCATTGGACTTCTTTAAAAATAAGAATCTCATTACCAGTATGCAAATGAGCACATCCCTATGCTACACAAATTAGCACATCCCTATGCTATGCAAATTAGCATATCACTATGCAAATCCATCGTCAAATAGTTCAACTGAAGAAATCTACATCCTCCATACCTTCCGGCATATACACTAATTGTTTCCTGGGGTTATATCCCTTTCCATAACCTAAATTTTTCATAAGTCTAGTTGGAGCATTTCGTAAATGTAACGGTACACTTGGTAAAGGTCCTTCATGGTCTTGAATGGATGATTTAGCTTTCTCCAGAGCTCTGTACACTTCTTGAGACTTGGGTGCCCTGGCTAAGTACACAGCACACTGTGCAAGGAATACCTGTCAGCAGAAATCATATCACTGGAATATCATATTATGCAATCTCAAATTCTGTTTTGATTGTATTGTGCAATATTTATACATTATAATCCTGTACCTTTTACTCTGCAGAACTCAAGACAAGGGACATGATACTACGGTGTATGTAAATAACAAATCATTTGACAAATTTCATCTATACAAAACACAAAATAGAAGATTTCGTAGCTGACCATAATGTACTTCGAAACTATTTTAAGAAATGGCCATTTACATAAATGTAGACTCGTCCTTCTTATGGTATGATTTTACCTTCCAAGGACGAGTATAACATTTTGAAATATAAATAAATAAATAATTAAATAAATAAAAAGAGACAATGATAGCCACCTTTATGCCATAAATATTTCTAAGCTGACTGATGAAAAAACTGGTAGAAGTTAATCATATCCACAAGTGAAATTAAGGAACAGATTGTTATGTAAGCCAATTTGACATGCCATCAATGAATGTAATTTCTTGTTGTAGCACCAAAACGTGATGTTCCCCTATCCCTTACTATGTGGTGATTTATAAGACAGTCCATTGTTTATCATTTTGACCTACAACCAAGAATGCTGTCTATGGTTAGTGGGCACATATTCAGGAATAATGGATAAAATATTGGCTACTACATAGGTTTTTAGTGTCAAATTTCTGTGTCAAGTTGATATGCCAAGTATTAAAGTGTTCAAATGGTACCACAAATGTGAGTTGTGGATAAATTCTGCATTCTGTATTTGAAGTCTACCACTTGTGTGTATTTGGTACATGGGTTCTTATGTATGGCTATAGCCTATATGTATGGGGTATGTTGATATTTATTTGTGGAGGTATCATGTAAATACTTGGTGAAAGAATTGTTGAAATGACACACTTACATCACATTCTGGCATACCAACACAATGACATGCCTGGTAAGCAGACACTGCAATACTTAAAGCTTGTGGGTCACCTAAACCTGAAACAAAGTTGAGAATAGGGGTATCACCTTCACTTGTGGAGATTTCAAGTCATAGTATGTATCATCACCTCTTTCAACTACCTTCCCTTTACAATGCAATGTAATATATTTAGGATAGCCTGTGAGAATTGTAACATATTGAGAATAGGGGTATCACCTTCACTTGTGAAGATTTCAAGTCATAGTACGTATTGCTCTTTCAACTACCTTCCCTTTACAATGCAATGTAATATATTTAGGATAGCCTGTGAGAATTGTAACATATTGAGAATAGGGGTATCACCTTCACTTGTGAAGATTTCAAGTCATAGTACGTATTGTCACCTCTTTCAACTACCTCCCCTTTACAATGCAATGTAATATATTTAGGATAGCCTGTGAGAATTGTAACATATTCAGAATAGGGATATCACCTTCACTTGTGAAGATTTCAAGTCATAGTACGTATCATCACCTCTTTTAACTACCTCCCCTTTACAATGCAATGTAATATATTTGGCATGGCCTGTGAGAATTGTCACAAATTGTGGATAGCTGTCTCCTGGGTAAACAACATGTAAAAACAGGTTGTTTTCTTGATTATGAATGTTATTTTTTCAATTAATTAATTGATTAATCAATTTTGATTAATTAATTAATTAATTAAAATCAAAACCCTCTCTACACTGCAAAGGAATGACAGTAATTATCAAGTATTATGAAGACAATTGACAGAGTGAACCACTGAAGCCATTGACAATGGCCAATATATAAATTAGAACTGGTGAGTCAACTATCAGTATTTTGTGAATTTTCACATGTACACACATATCAGATAATCATATCTTCTACTCGAGGTCTTGATTTGGAGCTATTTCTTGTCCGAATATACGACTATCATAAAATAGCTGTATCTGCCCATACCAAGATCTTCACTAGTTGTTCTAATGTTCTAACAAGTTGTCTAGCTGTGTTACAATTGATCCCCCCCCCAAATGCTGTTTCATCAGTGTCTACCCTTACTAATATCAATATCATTACTAACTGGACTAACAAGTTGGCTAGCAATATGAAGTGAATCTTCACCCCCCCACCCCCCATTCTGGTCATACAGTACAATGCTGCATGATACAGTATCTACCTATCATTGCCATACCAATATCATTACTAGCTGTTCTAACAAGTCATCTAGCTTATAATATACAATAGATCTTCACCCCTACCCCCCTCTCCCCCCCCCCCATCACCATTCTGATCACCCACTACCTAGCTGCATGATAGCATCTTAGTACACTTACCAATATCTTCACTAGCCGTTCTAACAAGTCGTCTAGCAATATACAATGGATCTTCACCCCCAGCTATCATTCTGGTCACCCAGTACAATGCTGCATTAGGATCTGAGCCTCGGATTGACTTCTGCATTGCTGATATACAATTGTAGTGTTCTTCACCTATATGTACAAAATAAACAAAAATTCAAAATGCAATTTTTATTAAATGAACAAAGTCATTACTCAGACCTGAAACTAATGCCTGCATTTCTACAGGACATAAAGAATCACATTATTAAAATCAGCCATAATCATAGCTTTATGCCTTTTAGAGAGCCATTATTAGATTGGCACCAGTCCAGTGGGAGATTTTTTCTTCAAATGTTGAGTTTGTTAGTCATTTTCAGCTTTGTCAAGAAAAATTTCTCAAATAAAGACTGAAAAGCCTGGATACTTGATTTCTAAGCAATAAGTCTGATTTAAGAATTAAGGAAATAAAACATGAAAATTTGGTTTACCAATATATATTCAAACTAACCAATTCTGACCAGTCAATAACTTTGTGTGAAAATCTTTGTGAACGTCAATCCTAACAAACAGCCTCTGTATCCTTTGACCTTACCTATCTTGTTTTGTAATATGAGCTAGCAACTCTATCTGACCTTTGACCTCTTACCTGCTCTGTCATAGAGTATGTATGACCTTTGCAGTCCTTCTTTTATATGATCAACTTCAATAATGACCTGAGAACCACCATCAGTTTCATCAGTGGAGTCACTATTTTCTGCCAAATCAGAATTGTTTTTACACTGTTCATCTTTCTCCTTGGACCTTCTGTGAGAGGCTTGTTGCGATTGGATAGCAATCTGTAAGCTGTTGAGAGCAGACCTAGCATCTCCATCACAAAGGTGTGCCAGTGTGGTGACTGCATACTTCTCAATGTAAAACTCTGACCTTGAAAGGAAAGTTACAAAATAAAGAAGCAGACTATGATGATAAATGTATGAATGAAATAATATACATGTCATTACATTTCTATATCATTAACACTGAATTCATCTTCCTTAGTGCCTACATCCACCATGGCAGAAAAATGTCAACTCAACATGACAACAGTGACTAGATTATTAGACTCGTTGTCAAGCTAGGGAGTTATATGGGTTACGTTTTCCCTTAGGTGGGGGGGGGGGGGGAAAGAGTGTAGTTGAACCCCTTAACTTACTTCACACAGTACATTTACTGTTCTTCACTTTGCTCTCAACATACTAACCTATTTTCTGGATCAATACAATCATTGGTAGGCCTTTCTCCTTCATTTAGTATCTCTCCCTTTAGATTTTGGACTGCTCTCTCAAGAATTCCCTCTACACTTTCCACTGATAGTTTCTCCAAGACAACAACTCTACATCTACTGAGCAGTGCACCGTTGACTTGGAAGGATGGATTCTCTGTAGTTGCTCCTATCAACGTAATTGTTCCACTCTCAACATGAGGTAGGAAGGTATCCTGGAATAAATGGGTAGCATAACAATTACTACATGACATTGAGATATTTTTTGCCAAAAACTTATCAAAAAATAGTCACTTGTTAGTTCTCTCATAGATCTGATCCTATATACAAAAATAGTTTGTTTCACAAAGAGTTATGGAAGCACACTGTAGAAGGCCAGAACAGTTATGTGCCTGGGTCAAATCATAGTTTAGTATTTTGAATATTGCTTGGAAAGTTCTATACAGAATTCAAGAAAATAACTATCAAAAAAGTCTTAATTTAAACCAACTGAGTCTGTTATTGGTCTAAACAGCTGAAAAGTAGCTGGTTGACGGCTATAAATGAACCCCTATGAAGATAACATTTCATTAAACCCAGCAAGTCAATATTTACTTCACCTGTTGTAACTTGTTAAATCGATGTATTTCATCAATGAAAAGTATAGTTTTCCGTTTGAACATAGTTTGTTCATTCTTGGCCACTTTGATGGTCTCTTTGATCTCTGCAATATTACTAGTGGTAGCAGACAGTTGAACAAATCGGATCACATTGTTACTCTTCTGTTTGGCATTGCTAGCAATGATCCTTGCAAGGGTTGTCTATAAAAAAATATGTGGAGAAAAGGTGCAAAAAGCGTAAAAAGTTTTGTTATTGTACGTACAATAACAAACATTTTACACATTGTTTGATGTTTTGCAGTTTACTGAGTTGTGAACATGGACTTGGTATATGTCTTTTCACATTATTTTTTCAAGTAGAAAAACATAGTGAAGCTGTTTTATCAAATAAAAATCCAAAATAAATACCCAATTTTCATCCATATGGCCACTTTAAATTGTACTGTGTGTGTTACACTAGTTAGTTTTATCTTGGAGTAATTATACTGATATAATCAGTATAATTACTCCAAGGTTTTATTAATATTTTAATGTATAAATTCATTTTAAAATAATCTGCAATTGTAATATTGTCGCAATTCAGCCAGTAGGCTGCTAGGTACAATATAAATAATCCATAAATAATTTTTAAAAAAATGGATTGTTTTTTTTTTTTTTTTTTGCTTATAAGTATCTTGCATTGTCTATATATTTTTTTACTTCCTTACCTTGCCACAACCCGGTGGACCCCATAATATCATCGACGGCACTTCATTCGCCAGCAACAGTGTTCTCAACATTGTATTTATCCCTACTGCTTTTTCTTGGCCAATATATTCCTTCAACGACGATGGTCTCATTCGTTCAGCCAGGGGAGCAAATGATACTCTTCCATCACGATTTTGGAGATTTGGTGATGAAATGGTGTTTGAAGTTTCATTTTCTTTAGAAACAGTAACAGCACCTCGGTTACTGCCGAAAAAGGGATGAGTACGGTGTCCACTTCCGTGGTGTGACACTTTTGATGTTGCTGCTGCTTCGTCAGTGCGCATCGTCGCTTTATTTTTGGGACTGGCCAGCGATCCCCATGCGGTGGTCTTCTTACCTGCGGATGGGCTTGATCCAAATTTTACTGCTGAATTGGATGAGGATGTCTTCGCTCTCTCTGGTTTTGATTGACTTTGTGTCACGTCTGTTTTGAGTCGTTTTGGTGCACGTTCACGATCGGTCACAACGGAAGATTGGTCAGGAGCTCCTTCTTCTTCTTTTTGAGTCCTTTCAGAGTTCTCTAAACACTGTTCAACGTGTGAATTTATAACTGATGTAACATACTCTTGACCACAGACGGGACATTCAACTTTCTGTCTCTTTCGTTCAGCCATTTTTGTGAGATTCACGCCTAGCCTGTCATAAGCTATCGTGTCGCTATCACAGTATCAGCTGGCGGCTTTATTTTTCGCGGCAAAAGTGGGCGGGGTCACCCTGGTCAAGAGGTCAGTCGGGGTCATTTCCTGATTTTCGACTGTAGTTTTTACATGACGACGTGAAGCAATAATACATGCTGCGAGTGAGGGCGGGCTCCTGACACCGGGGTGGTACTAGTTACTCTGATAAATAAAACAATACTTCGGAAGTCCAGGAAATATAGGCACTTTAATAAACTATGGGTTCTGGAGTCATTTCAGGATTTTACATCACCTACAATTACTTCCGAGAAATATCAAAAACAGCACAATCACTTTTTGTAAGTTGACCAATTTATTTCTTTTAGTAGTAAAAGTTGCACTTCTCAAGATTTCTGCTTCAAAGGTTTATTCCTACCAGAGTAGGAAAGATTGTACTTTTAATATTCCCCTCAGATATGTTTCACAAACGATGAAATATATGCATGTTTCCATGACGGTAGTTTTCTTAGCCAACTAGTATATAAAAATGGTGCAAAAACAGAGCATGATAATATTAAGGTGATATGTAAGGCACTTGCGCACATCTGGTAAAAAAAAGAGACAAATTTATGTTGGTTTCCAAACCATTTTTCAATAAATACATACTAAGATTGTGTTTCCAAGAATGAAAGTTCAAGACAATTTATATTTTTTATAAAATAATACAAAACACACAGATTCTTTATATCTTGGCTTGGCAATGTCTTCCACAGTATATGGAATATCACTTACATAAGTGTTCAAAATATAATAACAATATGAAATATGTAAAATTGACAGTGACAATTGATATCTGCAAACACCAGAAACAAACTACAGTTTTCAAATTGTATAAATAAACACCCCTTTGTTTAAAATTTATGTATTCTTTATCTTCACATGTGTGACATATCATATGGTGTATTGTTTCTTTGAGCTCTACTATTAAAGGAACAGTCTGTAACTGGAACTCTCATGGCAAAAATAGTGTTCACAAAATCAGTGTGTTTGGTAAGGTTGAGTTGGAACCATAATAACAGAAAAGAGGAAATCAGCTAAAGTTAGCATCAAATTAAACTTTTGTTCCAAACATAAACTTGAAAATTATTAATTATTTTTGAATGCACACTTCAGTTTTTGTCAACAGATTGCCCCACTATTCAGTACATATGACTTTACAGACACGTGAGCTCAGATAACGGTCATAGGTCAAGTCACCAGATAAAGTTGGCATACTTTCCCTATACAGTGTACCACTGATAACTTTAGTAACCCAGGTATATTTTACTGACTTACCGCTCTTCACAAAAACAATGATACATATAACATTTATGGAGAAGCAAATTAACATTGATACTTTCCTGAAGGGAGGAGGAAGTCAGGGACTATACTTAGGATTTCTTTTCATGAAAATCATGATCAATGGATACTCAACCAACACATACAAAGAGACGAGATGACTAAAGGATCAATAAAACATAGTTACTGTGGAATGTTACATTAGAAACAAATGTGACAATTAGATACATCTATTAGGCATAAAAAAATAAATTGTGTGGTTCAGATTACATTAAATTCTAAAATAGGTCGGGCAGGTAGATTTTTTATTTTATTTTATTGTATATTTTTTTTCATGTGTGAGTGTCTAGTTCAGGTTTTCCATTGTTTTCCAAATGGTGTCTGTGTTGTTTATTTCTTCCTATCAGATGTACAACCATTACAGATTGGAAGAATAGTTTTATATTGTCTTTTTAAGTTGATGTCAGTTTCTTCACCCTCTATTTCTAGCGAGACTTTGCGACTTTCGCGATTTTATTATTATTTTTCTTGAATACATAAAATGAAAATTTAGGGTTGACGTGAAAAACTAGGTGGGGTCAGGTAACCGGAACCAAACAACTTTTTTTATTTGGCCTTATGAACTTTTATAACATAATGATTTAATTATTCAGCGTTACTGTCTCTCTCTGCTCAGGATCACTCTATTTCATGTATTGTCAATAAATTATGTCGTTAAATAACTTGCAGATCAGGTTTGAATCCAGATAAGCACTAGCTCTTCCAGTTGCTTAAAATGAAAATGTTAAAAAATAACGAGAAGCTCCTAACATAAAAGTATCCAGTTACAGACTGTATCTTTGATCTGCAATGCTATTACCAGTACTGACAATATAACGCTATGAAGATTGCAACTCTTGTTTGTCAACATAATACACTCAAATTTCAGAACAGAATTTTCACTTTCTCATGTTTACAAATTATAATATCCATTTTAAATAAGACTTTTTATCATCAGAACACAATATTTATCACATTTCATCACTAAAACTGGCATAATCACATTACATTACAAAATATATGCAAAGTTGCTGGCGCAATGGTTGTCATCCTGCTCTGTTATTTATTCACTCTTAGCACTGACAGTCAACAATGAGGGCGCTTGTTTGTCAATACCAAGCTTCTTTCCATTTACAACCATAACCATTGGTGTTTCTACCCTCAGGCTGTAAAACTTGAAAGTCTGAAATTTGAAGACAAAAAAATAAATGTAGATATACAGGGTCAAAATATATCAAAGTTCTGAGAGTGTGAAATCTTTCACAATTTATATTAGCTGATATATTACTTCATGTCAAGAGCCTACAGGAAGACTTTCAGTGCAAGGGGAATATTGGATGTTTCAGAATTATTTTCAGGAAATTTAATCAGCATTTTCTTGAATATTGACTGACTAGGAAATCATGGATTACTTCCATGTAGAACACAAAATCGAGTGTAAAGCAATAACAGAAAATTTGTTTTTACATTGTTTTGTATAAAGTGCAGATGGATGTGAGGAGATGTGTAATAGTTACCTCATTAAAAAATTTAGTTCTCTGAAATCTAATAATAATAATAATAATAATAATAATAATCTTTATTCGTCCAAATAAATTTGGAAATTTGTTGAAAGGTCACTACAAGAGCAGCGACCTAGTGTTGAAGACACAGGAGGAAACTGAGGAAATCTACCACTGAAATCAAAATATCGCATCCTCCCACCTAAATGAAAGTATTTTCGTTTAACTTAATCATTTACTTGTTAAACGAGTACATCCCATCCTTCTGGAATAACAACTTTCATTGATTGTTAAGACATATCAATTTCAATGAGTAAAGAGAGTAGTATATTGTTTCAGCATCAGACGAAATATTTTGTACTCTCACCTTTCCACCATGCTCTACTTGGTTCAGCTGTGCAAAAGGTTCTGGTATAGCCACAGTATCACCAATGATCACACCATAGCCTTGTGCTATGTTGTACACAGTCACTGCAAAGCAAGTACCATCTGTATCTACCATGGCAAATGTACTGAAAATACATCAAACATAATATTGTGGTATTCAGATTATTACACACACTTTTCAAAATGGGATAAAAACAACAATTTTTCACAACACAATCATATCAGCACATTACATGAAAAATGTAAGCAGTGTGCAATGAACTAGGTCTTACTCTTCAACTAGAAGACTACTTGCATCAATCAGATTACCATACAAGTTGTAGTAAAGAATCAGAAGACAACAAGCCATGGATATATAGAGAATTAAAAAATGAACCAAACTAAGAACATGAGACAACCAAGCTATTTTGTCATATTATACTTACAATGGTATAGCTTCATCAATAGTGACACTGCAGACCACCTTACCCATCACCACAGTTTGGGTATTTAGACCTATAGCTAGCTGATTCAGCATCATATAATTCAATTTGACTGTATCTCCTTTAGAACTTGTATACGATCCTCCTCCATATGGTCCTAAATCTTTCTCACTCAGTGATTTAATGAGTCCTTGTAGTCTTTTGGATTTCAATCTCCCCTATTATGAAGATGAAAATATGTTATACATGCATAACATTCAACATTTGATAATGTCTTGTTTTTGGACTGCAGCATAGACAGACAAATCCATCCAGCTATTACCATAGACTGCATTTGCATCCAGTGCATGGATACTGGTACACTCCTGGCTGTGTCTTTTACAGCACCCACTACATGGATATGGGTACACTCCCGTTTGTGTCTTTACCAACTCAAAAAGTCGAATGCAATTTTTTATATAGTATCCCATGGTATGACATTCAAAACTAAATGTCATACAGTGGGACTTATAGCTTTGATTATGTTCAGACACAAGAACAACAGGCATGATAATTGGTGTCCAACATACAATATGCTCTCTGAGTATTAAGCCAATATGACATGCCAATGATGCACAGTAATTACTTGTAATGCACCACAGCATGGTGTTCTTCTATCCCTTGCTAGGGGGTGCCTCATACGGAAATCCTGGTATTTATCAATATGACATGACACAACACATGTGTACACACTGTATTTGGAGAAACAAAGTTCACCAACCTTATGATTGACAAGATCTGTAACCTTGGCTAAATAATCTAGCAATTCTTTGAGTTTATCTTTTGGTTCCGTCCAAGTTGGATCTAAAGCCGAAGCTCTGGTGAATCCTATCAGTGCTAACTGGTACTCTTCTTGGTACTTGTAAGCCTAGAAATAACAATGATAGTTATAAATATAGAAAATTCCTAGTGGATGTAGAGATGCAAAGTTTGGATTATTGGTAATGAATAGATACTATTAGTCTGTAAGTTACGCCATGACGGGGCACCCTCACACATTGGTCAACCCCTCCCACGTCTGTATCAAACTGGTGAGAGGAGACCAGTGAGGGCAGAATGACACGACATATCTTACAGCCTAATACTCTATAGGAGTTGGAGAATACCTCAAATTATATGACATAGTAATCCAACCAACTGACGTTTTTGTGTATATAGGTATGAATGATTTTAAAACACATTTTACTGCATAAACATTTCCAATGACAGTCTCAACAACTCTAAATACATAGACAAAATGTCACAATATTAAATACTATACTCTTGAATTCAGCACATGCATGTCAGATCATCATGTGTATGTATACATGTTTGACACTTTTGGTTAGTTGAACTTGAACATAGAGGTCAAAATCAAAGATCTAGGTCTCATGAGAAAGCTCATTATAGATAATATGGATGTAGACATTCAAACGAGGCTTCTAACTCAAAGAATCTAAATTTTTGTGACAAATATAGCCATCATTCGGCCATTATCGCAAAGGTGGCAAAACAAAGGGACTTGCATATGTTGACTATATAATCTGACATTTGTGCTAGGTTTGATTGAAATCGGACCATGCATATTTGAGATACAGGTGAAAACAGACTCATGCATGCACAGACAGATGGGACCCAACATAGTAGTTCCCACTGGTCTTCGCCAATTGAGAACTAATAACAGCCTTGTAATCTAAACAAACAGCTTGAATCCATCTAAAATGCCACGTTTCAATTTTGAATGGTCAGCAAGTACAGATGTAATGATGTGGAGAAGGCTACATGCTTACAAAGTACTTACTATTGATCTGTTGAAATGTAAGTCTGGATTACAGTTGGCAACACTGTCTCTTTCCTGAAAATAAAGTAAATGATATTTGCCTTTACGTGAGCAAGTGTTGTACAATATGCATGAGATAGGTGTAAGATAGGCAGGGGTAGGACTGTTACCATACAGTACTATGTTCAACAGACAACAAGATATGAACTATTTCAACAACAACAACAACAACAACAACAACAACAACAACAACAACAACAACAACAACAACAACAACAACAAAAACAACAACAGCAGCAACAACAATGCCAACAAATGGATTTATATACTACGAGGTAAAATAAACCTGGTTTTTTTTCTGGCTTTTGCTTAGGTTTCTCTCCAAAATTGTAGTAAAGTGTCATTCTGTTCAAATCTTTGAAATCTGTATTACTAGGGTCATTTGAAGAATTCAAAAAGAATGTATTTACACACACACACACTGATGACGACAGACTGACAGACAGACATACAGACAGACAGACAGAAAGACAGACACAGACACACATACACATACACAGATAGACAGACACAGACACACACACACACACACACACACACACAAATACACATACATACACAGATAGACAGACAGATACACACACACACACACAGACCAGACACACACCATAACCTTGGGGGAGCTGATTGTAATAGTGTACATATGAATTCCTATCCATACAGTACTACGATGGACAGTCTGAACTTAGGATGAGTTACTTACAGCTTGTGTGTATGCTTTCAAACACTGCATCAAGATTTGTGGGCTCTGACCAGAAGCAAAGAACAGTGATAAATATGCATTACCAAGGATGACTGTTGGCAGAAAAAGATAAATGCATTAAAACATTTAGCAATCTTAAAGTTGTGGTGTAATCTAAACGTAATTGAAATAAATCATATTTTATATTAGACTATTAAAAGGGACATTTTTTCACCAACAACTTTTACAAACAAACAAAATATGGGGAAGCATATAACGGTTTAACCCTATCTTCAAGATGACAACTTTTTTGCTGAACTTTCCATTACAATGTAACAGCATTATGACAGCATGACTGACTGACTGACTGACTGAGTGACTGACCAACTGTGTGAGTAACTGACCGACTGAGTGAGTGAGTGAGTGAGTGAGTGAGTGAGTGAGTGAGTGAGTGAGTGAGTGAGTGAGTGAGTGAGTGACTAAGTGACTGATCGACTGTGAAAAGGATTATATACAAAAACACTTATTGTTATTAGTGGTAGTACTTACACCATGATGTACCATCTTTGAGATCCATTTGTACAGCTTCTTTGGCAATGTCCACACTCTCTTGAATACATTTAATTTTCTCTGAAGGATCTGATCCAATCTGTCTCAGCACCATGGACAAATTCCTCAATGAAACTTTGTTTCTGGACTGTAGATTAGATGAAACATCATCATAGAATTCTCAGACTTAATAATACTCTAGCCCAAAAACATGGAAAACTCCGAGGACATTGGCCAGGTTAGCAACCAAAGTAATAGCTTGTTCACAGCACTTATGATATAATCTGTTCAATCTCTTGTACCTCGCTTGTGAGTAGAATTGCAAACTGCTGATAATATGGTTTGAAATTTCCCCATAAAATTGTCCAAGCATGTTGTTTGTCAGCCAACGGGATGTCGTATATGATCATTCAAATGAAACAAACTACAAAAGTAATATCATGCTTTACATTTCTGGTATAGGGAAAAGAAGTAAGTAATAAAAGATTACTTGACTTACATGATTAAGTGCTCCTGTAAAACAGTTCTTGGCTGAATCAATGTCTTTATTTTTCCAGTAGCATTCACCAAGTTGATTCCAGGCTTCTACAAGTTTGGGGTCTAACTTTACAGCCCGGGATAAAGCATCATAGGCCCCAGAATCATATTTGGGTAAAATATTTAAAGTTTTACCTTGTAGCATCAAGTAAATTGCCTTATTTTGAACTTTTTCTGTGTGGGAAAAGAAAACAACTTATAAATGATTTAAATATTAATAACAGCGGTCAACAAAAACACAGTTAACTTTTAGAAACTAATTTTCTCATTTTTATATTTGTCAATTTTGTATTTTTTTGTATTTGTCAATTTTAAAAATATTTTTTCCATATGCGGTGTTTAATTTGTCTGGCATTTATAGTAAAAGTGAAGAGTTACAGTACAATTCTTTCAACCATTCCAGTTTTCCAGTCACAAGCTGTAATAAAACTACCTATTTGTGACTAGTTCCTGTTTAAAATGAAGTCTATAGTCATTAATCACTATAAAGACAAACTGATCATCAAAATAAACCGTACTGTCACTACACATTCACACATGGATTGATATTATAACATAGAACACCAGCCATGGTCTGAGTTCACAGTTTTCAGTGAAGTTGTTAGTTTACTGTCTGGGTGTGTGTATAATGCAATATGTGTAATCTCAGGTCTGAGGTGTAATAGATTAGCCAGCTTTTGCCTATCACCAATATTACACTGAAAAATAGATAAACACATTGCTAGTAGGTATTTGTAGCATAGCTTGAGACAGACACTTGGTCCAATTTAGTTGCAATTAATAGATCACATTCAGAGTTGTGGAAAAATACAAATTCTTGCATATGCTTTAATTGATTACCTTGCAGATTATTCAGCACTGATAGTGTTCTCTCCATTTCCTTGGAAACATCATCTGTTTTGTTAATTGCCCTTGACAGATCATTTCTCTCAAAGTAATGATCTCGAAAATCATATAATTTGTCAACAACCTCCTGAAAAATAAACAAAATAGCAATTTTTACTTATTTCTACATACTGCTCAAATTTCATATGCAAAATGAATGGGTTGCTAATGCAAAGTTGTGTATGATAGCGCATGTATGTTCACATATCAGGCTATGTAATCATGGTAGGAGGCACTTTCATATTACTATTAGTATACTGAAATAGAAATATATAAACTGTCTATAAATATTTCAATAATGTAAAATATGTCATAGATATTTAACATTGTTAGGGGCGAGATTAATAGTTAATGTAGGATAACTAAATTCTACTAAAAAACATTTGTCAGATGAGAACTAAAGTGGTTCAAACCCCCCCCCCCCCTTAAAAACAGACAATACATAAACTAAAAGAATAATGTTTCTTATCTGCATGGAAATATTGATCTTGTCCTAATATAGTGTGATTCTGTAGACAAGGGCAAGATTTAGAAAAACACACCACTTTATGCACTTGGGAAGGTCAGCTACAAGAGTCAGTATTTAGTAAATGCATGTATGAAACTAAAAAAAACACCAACAAAACAAAAACACACAGGTACTCGAATCAATCTGTATGATTTAAAAAAAAATATGTATAGTAAATAAGGTCTTATTTACTATACATATTTTTTTTAAAAAATCATACAGATTGATTCGAGTACCTGTGTAAAAACAGCTAAAGGTATAATTAAACAGCAACATCAACACATACAACGTAACGATGACAAGAAGAAACAATATTCAACAACAAGAAAGATGCCCCGCCCACTGACAGTAATATTAAAAACATTGAAAGAAAGTGAAACGAATATTCTGCATCTCAGTCAATGTAATCTACATACGGTGTACACTATGCAGAAAAATCCTGCTCTGAAAATGTGTTTTGTTACAACTTTAAATATAACATTTTACATGACGAAATTCCCCGATCTGGTGTAAACCCAGAAAAAACACGCTTGTCAAAGACAAACCTGCGCAGCTTGCAAACCATCGCCATCAACATTCACACTTTCCGCCATCGTTCTCTCCTGCTATGTCTGAAAATGATTCTTGTCTTCATAGTACAAAATTCGTATACATTTTTCCCGCCCTCAAACATTTCTTTGTTTTTTTATATGTGTACTTGAATACTGTTGAAAGACAAATTATTAACAAATATTTATCGCAGCACAATAAAAATATTTCCTTTTTGCAGGTGAAAATAAACCACGTCAAAATATTACGAACACACAGTTTATAAATAAATGTTGAATATTTGCTTAAGTGAGAATGGCTGAAGAGGTAGATGTCGAGAATTTGAGCTGTGAAAAGGTAAATTTTAACCATATTTGGGTGAAAAGTTAGATGTTCCGCAGGATAACGGATGTATATATAGTAGATTGAATTCCAAGCGTCATGCAAAATTTGATTTTACTTTGCCAATGTTTTGTTCACATCATAACATTGGCCAATGAGAGATCGGTCATAATTCCCTGCTGGCCGCGCCAGCCAGCAATCTTTCAAGTCTAATGTTGTGTTACAATATATCCACGATCCATGTTTGGTTTATTCGTATAAAAACTCATCATGATCTATTACCAATGCATTCTTGTAACTCATGAACGTGCTTTCTTGTTGGTGGAACAGTAATTTCAGTGACATTCACATTGGTCAAGGCAGATTCAAAATAAAATAATGTCGTTTAATATATATAATAACTAGTTCTGGATTTATACGCTACGGGGTTTCGACACGTCTTCTCCCGTTCTTTGACATTATTGGCCGAATAAAATAGGGTATTTATTTATCATGCTCTTATGACATGTGACATCTTTGTTGCCACAGTACACAAGTGTCCAAACCTTTTGAATTTCAACATCATATATGTGAACGCGTACTTTTGATAATCCCAAAGATGAATTTTATCTACATGTATGTTTATTCTTTTATTGACGTCATGTGTGATTTTGTATTGTGTACCTTTCGAAATTCCTTGAAGAATTTTAACGGGTTCGAAAAATATTATTCACATGATTCTTGTGCAGTATGTCTTTCTTTCTTTCTTTCTTTCTTTCTTTCTTTCTTTCTTTCTTTCTTTCTTTCTTTCTTTCTTTCTTTCTTTCTTTCTTTCTTTCTTTCTTTCTTTCTTTCTTTCTTTCTTTCTTTCTTTCTTTCTTTCATCAGAAATGTTTTGTTTTAAATTACTTATCTGTCTTTAACTTACCCAGTATCTCACTATATCTCTATTTGGTAGTTTAAGTCATGTGGTTTGTGTTGTGGATTCTATGGGCCATGCTTTGAACAGCCTCTCTGTGGTACTTGCCATGCATTCTTGTATCCAGAAGACTTGGAGCAAACACCTTGTATCACAGTAACAGAGGTAAGATGTTGTTGTTGTTACAACTTTATTACAGGCTCTTAGTCCAGAGAAGAACAAACCATAACCTACAGACCACACCAGATTTATCTGCTATGTTACATGATTCAGAACCTTTGAACAGTTCAGTAATTTCACTGAGCACTAAAGTAAGACTTGTCAGGCATGGTGTGGATTTATTTATTTGTTTATTAATTATGTATTTATTTATTTTTGACTAGACTGAATCAGGAGACTCTGGCACAGAAGAACCAACTGAAGAAAGAAATTCAAAAGTATTGGTGTCTCCAACGTCAGAGAGTTTAAGTTGTAAACTAACAGCATTATCTGTTCATAAAAAAGAAGAACGTCCTCTGGAGGAGGGAGTGGTAGATCTTTTACCAACAGAAGGTAATGACACTAAAACCTATCCAAAGGATTATATATTCTACTAGGTTGTTATATTATCGGTAATTCACTTTATCATGTTATTTTGTTATTTTATTAATTTTTGTAATCTCATGAAGTACATGTATATAAATGAAAGATTTTACCAAAACACAGTATCTGTAGTCTGTGACATTTTGATTGAATTAAACCTCATGTTTTATTTTCCTGCATTGCATATTGATTTCTTTGGTTATTTTATTTTCACAGTCCTCCTAAAAATATTCTCCTACCTTGATGATGTGTCGTGGTCAACGATAGATCAAGTATGTATGAGATGGAAAATGTTATCAGACAGTGTGCAAGACCAATGGCCATGGCAAGACTTTGTGAGGCTGAGATGGCCACTATTTAATCCACAGTACAAAGTCAAATGTTGGAAGACCATCTTTGTCAAACTGTAAGTTTACAGTTATACTCTGTTTCTTCAAGCGTATACTGTGACTTGTTTTCTGCTACCCCAAGTATTTCCTGTGCCCAGCTAGTCTTGTAATAATTGGATCTGCACTTCGGGGGTTGTTCAATAAAGCTGAAAATTGAGGAGTACATGTACCTCTGTGTGGGCACCCCAGTGGCAACTTCAGTCACTTTTAAAGCTTTTTGATATAATGCCCATGCAGGCATTATTTCAAAAAGTGTTGACCCATGACATCATTTTGAGTTGAACAGCAGAAAACAGATTAGATGTATTACAATAGTTATTATGATGATTCTACACAAGTAGATGTAGGGCAGGTGTTTAAATATTGTATGTACAATTATTTTGATCTATTGTTTTTCCAAACAATCCCCCGGTGTGTTGGTAATGTTTTTCATTATTTGTTTTGTGCTAGAGGCCAAAGTACAGAATATATTATATCATATGATCATTATCATTATCATTATGTAATTGTATCATTATCCTAATTATTGCTATGGTTTATTTTTTTTAAATTGTAAATGTGTGTAAGTGTATAATTGTCTTAATTTTGATGTTAACACAGGTTAGACAGTGCACCGTGTAGGAAGTGTATAGAACAAACCAATATGCAGGTAAGGACTTGATACACTAAAGTATGGACAAGACAAAAGTTTATGTATGACAGTCTCCTTTCAAGCTTCATTGACTACTCATGAGATGGTTCATAAAAACCTCTGTAAATATATGTTGAATAATTGACAGTACAGTCTTGTTTTAATAAAGATATTGTTTGTTCAAGTGTTTTGGGTATTTTTCTAGGAGTGGTCCTTCAAGTTATAGCAATCATCTTTCCGCTCCAAAAATTCTTATGTTCCTATGTATATGTATATGTATATGTATATGTATATGTATATGTATATGTAGTAATGACATTCCTTGAGTAACCAGTACTGTTTTGTCATTTTGTGTACTATCCAGATATTTTACTACTTTTTTTTTGCCAGGCTCTTAGAGCCCAGTTTCTACACAACTATAATATTATTGTGATTATGATACTGATATTCATGGGTGAACAAATCCACTGGTCCTGGGTCCGAGACTAGCGATTTTGTTTGGGTGGACCACACAAATTTTACCTTGTCTGGTCCGTCGGACCAGTACCTTACTGTTAATAACTATGTTAAAAAGTCATCTGAATATACAGATTCATAGGTAAGATTTAATGTTTCACATTAGTGGGACCTGGGACCACTAATTCTTTCAGCAGGACCACTGGATTTTTTAAGGCACTGGTCCGGAGACCACCAGTTCACAAAATGATTTGTTAACCCCTGAATTATTTGATTATATCCCATCAGCAATCCATACCAGATGGTCAGACAGCTATCACATGGAGAAACAAACGACTTCGTAGTGAAATGAAAAATCTTAAACAAGATCCTCCTGAGGGTGTGCAGGCCGTACCATTAGACAGACACTGCTCAATATGGCAGGCTACTATTACAGGGCCAACTGAAAGTCCATATGAAGGTGGACTTTTCTTTTTACATTTACAAATACCTAGCAGGTAAGTGGCTAGTGCTGTCTGACATGTGTCACCAATGTTCACAACTGTAGATGTTTGGCAAAAATTTATTCACTCAAGTTTGCATCAGCACCTCACTTTGTTTAAACAAAGAATAACTAAGAAATATGTATGAAATTCCTAACAGATGCATGTTAAATTCTGAATTTTGAAATCAAAAAGAAATTTTTTGTAATTACCATTATAAAAGTATTTCTATTGAAGTCATCATTTTTTAATGCTGTATATCGTATTCAAGTCAAACAAGATAACTGCACTTCAACCATTCCTTTGAAAGATCTTCAGTCCAGGCATAGTTTTTACTATTCAACTAAAAAGTTAAATGTTTTCTTCAGCTATCCAATGAAGCCACCAGTAGTAAGATTTATGACAAGAATATTCCATCCTAATATCAGTCGTCATGGCGATATTGGACTTGATTCCATACATCACAATTGGAGTTTAGCATTGACTATTTCTAAGGTAGGTGAAATTATCAAAAGGATAAAGTTTTCCAGATTTCCAACATCTTGTATACTATTGATCAATATAGGTCAGTACTGGTGGTGTGTTTGTTCACATTAGGACACACATACTTAATTCTGTGTTTCTCATCGTAATTGATGGGTCAGTTGTTCGGTCAAAAATAAGTATTTGTACATGCTAATGATACCTTCAATCCATAATCATAATTTATCAGTCTGAATAACTTAGAAATGACAATTAAAGTCAGAAGGAAACTTTGAACTATTTGTTTAAAGTTTATTATAGTTCTACAATTTCAGCAATAAACAATAAGATTTGTTCAGATACACATTTGTGGGCTACTATCATACAGTTTTGTTATGATTTTTTTTCTAATTCTGCTATAGAGGGTGTTGATTGTTATTTTTTTTGGCAGATTGAAGAAAAATAGTGTTGGTTAAGTCGCATGAAAAACATAAAAACATAGTGTGACCACCTTAATCAATATTTGTACTGTAAACATTTGCTGCATGTACAGTATAATATGAAGGGAACAGTATCAAGATTTTCAAAATGTCTCATTAAAGGTCTTTTGTAAAGTGCCTTTTCACAGAGATCTACACAATGTATGATTTTATTCACAGTCCTTCGATGCTAGGTGCTTTATTGTATGTAGTACAGATAGATATATAGTATGTCAAATTATTTGATCTGACATTTGCTGTCTATTTTGATGTGTTTATTTACAGGTACTGATTAGCATTCAATCATTGTTGACAGACCCTTACTGTCATGTGTGCATGGAACCAGAGATAGGGAGGCTACACCAAACCAGGAGAGAGGAGTTTGATCGTATTGCTAGGTTATGGACATGGCGGTTTGCCATGCGTGATGTACTCATACCTAGAGAATTCACTCTGATACAGAGTCGTGAAACAGACAAAGAAGATGATAGGCAGGCTAGGTGATATCAACTCCCTTATGTGGATGTGTAAACTGATATTTTAGGAATACTTTTCTTAAGTGTCATTCTAATATGTTAAAGCATAAACGTTGGAGAGAATGTCTAGGTTAAAAAGGTGAACAAAAATCAGAGTGATTTTAATTTAGCTGTGTGTGTATTTCAAGGGACCTGAACAAGTCATTTTCATCACTCCTACATTGTGCAACTGTCTCATACCTCATTAACCCTTGCCAAACAATGCTGAGGTTACAGTTTCAAGAGTGATGAAACTAAATTTGTTTGTTTCCCAGAATGCCTTTCACCAGTGTACAGACCTATTCTTAGTCAGATTTGTCCATTTTTACAATAGGGAGGTCAGGAGGAAAATGACTACTCAGTCCTCTAAGCATATAGAAATACACCTAAGATAACACTGCCTTGCCTTTGCTCCCCTTAAAAGTTCAGCTCAATGGGCTTGCCTGAACTGGATCAATGAAGGAAGGTCTGAAATCATGCACACGGAAAGTCTACAAGTCCTCATTCCTTCTTGATGTCAACATAAACTCAGTTCATCCATCAACGTAAAAGACTGAGAAATTCACCAGGAAGACAAGTCTGCAAAGATATTCAGCCTATTTTCAAACATACCCAACATTACCAACTTGCCGGCTTTGTTTCACATATCTGTTACAGAAGATTGAATCTGACCTGTATATAAAACATTACATAACTGTTGTCCATCACAACTCGGATTAATGTCCATTTAAAAACATTCTTGTAAATGTCAGTTCTTCTTTATAGTTTTATCAAAGGCTCCATTGAATGGCCAGCATTTTAACTTACTTAAAGTATATCTGTGAAGCCATCCATTTTTTTTTCTAAACATACTAAATACATTCATTGTAAAAATGTACATGGGTATAGTTGTGTAGCATATGTATACTTTTACTATTGTAGTATTTTACTATTGTCACACTTTGTAATAGTGTGTTGCAAATTCCTACAAACATTGTCAAAAGATTATGTGCAATATTTGGATGTAAATTACACTGTATGTGAGATCCTGAATGTCAATCAGACAGCTGTATAATTAAGTGAAAATGTGTGTATACATGAATGCATTTATTTGTGTCCATACAGTAGGTTGAAAGTGCCCTGTCTGTACAACATGTATAACTATCTATGTACCTATCCACAAGACATGTGTAAATGTATATATATACAAATTGAAATGAATTTTGCAATCTTTTGGATCTGAGGCAGTCATTTTTTGTAGAAAATTTGAATTATGAACATATGTAGCATCAATGATATGTAAACTTGTTCAGTTCAGTAAAGTATTGACTGTCAATAGAAAAAAAAGAGAAGAAATTTAAACTGATGGAAAAGAAACCGGTATTATATATCCCCTGTAGGGTTTGTCGTAAGTGAAACCTGGAGAGAACATTATCATTTTATGTTGTTTTCATTGTTAAACCTTATATTGGTGTAGCATAGAAAATGTTAGACAAGGTGAACAACATTGAATATCTGTGGAAACCTCTATCATTGGTGAGGAGTTGCAGAAACTGTTAAAATGAGGACTGTTGTTTTGGGAATGGGCATTAAACAAAAGTAGGACAGACAGACAGACAGACAGACAGACAGACACACACACACACACACACACACACACACACACACACAGACCAGCTGTCTATTTGTCTTTTGTTTCTTCACATTTGTTGTAAGTAATGTGTGTTTTAAGTTACTAAATGTGGGATTATGTTTGTTGTAGGAAATAACACCAAGAATCCAATCACTAAGCAGTGCACAATCTGAGGCTTATTAATATACTCTACTGATAAGCACTGGTCAGTGTGACCTCTGAAGAAACAACGTTTTGTTGTGGATCAGAATGACAAAAACTCTTCTTGTGAGTAACAACATAGTAAGAGGTAGGGGAACACCAAATGTTGGTGGGTCACAAGAAATTGCTATTTGCATCAGTTGCTTTAATAGAGGGTACACTGTTAGTATTTACATGGATTTGTAAGGGTTATCTACGGTACATAAATGAATATACATAAGCTTCAGATAGTGCAATAGATCATCATGATGCAAATGACATCTGCAAAGGCATGATATACAAAGTAGACCTTGTTGTAATAGTTTTATTACTTTCATACAATCTATAGTGTTTTACATAAAAGTGTACAGCTGAAATGCCCAATGTATAATGTTACAATGTTATACCAAATAATTTACTACAAATCCAGTGCTGTGTATACATGTACGTGGTCAAGATGTTTAAATAAATAGCTGTAATCAGTAGTGTATATTCTTTTGCAGAAGGCAAACTTAACTATAAACATTTAAGTTATGAAAGACAACAGTAGTACTCTGTTTTTTTTGTCATTTACTACATGTTCACTCCACTATTATATATACCATTCTTTTTGCAGAAAGCACATCCGTTTACTGTCCTAATATGTAACTTGGAGTAATCCTGGGGAGTTATTCAGTTTTGGCAAGGCTGTATCACACACAACAATACCCAAAGACATGATTATAGACTGGTCTCAGTACAAAATACACTAAATTTGAGATCTTAGCATTATTGAAAATAGACACAGTCCTGAAAAATATTGGACCCAATAATACTTCTAATTTAAGTCTGCATTAACACTGGTACATGTTTTATTTCTCTATTACCGTTCAGGAAAATGTAGAAATATTTGCAGAAACGTTCTTCTTTGATTTTGAATGCATATCTTAACCGCTATACAATGTATTTATAGGTAGTCTTCACAGCATACATGTTTGTAAATGGCATAGCAAACATTCCAGTATCAGGGAGACTATCCGAATTGTGTAGGTAAAATTCTCCAATATATTCAGATGTATATACATTGTATACACATCTATGCATTCAAACCAAGCTTCTGAACTTGGAAAGTACTAAGCAGAGCATCACTTTGTTCCTTATTCTTGTCAGTGCTACTTGGAACTGGACAGATCTGTTGATTTATCTTTTCCTGGAGCAAGGAACAAAATAGTCCGCAGATTGTTAGTGTAGAATCTGAGCTTCAACCACCTGTATCAGAAAGTGATAGTAGTACACTGAGGGTATGGCAGTTCATCAGATTACTAAATTACTGAATATATGTATTCAGTAGGTTTTCCTCATAGACTGCATCCACAGTGAGAATGGTAGCATTGTATTTCTTTGTTGTAGACTGGGATGGAATATATTAAAGTCCACTTTCTGTATTTTCTTCAGATATGTAGCTAATGGAACTGTCACTAGAAATGCTGGAAGTGCTTCCTTTGGCACGTCTTTCTTCAGAGACCTTGCCTGAAAAACAGTATTTTAGAGATTTGGCTAGTTGAATCATTTCCATAATTATGCCTGTCTCACTTTAAAAACATACACAAGGTATTTGATACAGTTTCAATGATGACATCATGATAAACATGAAATAACACAAATCACCATGTTTATCAAAGAATTAATGAAAACCTTATGTACTTATATCCTGCAATTGTTGTACTTGGTGAATAATTGTGATCACCTGCACTGAAGTCAATGACAGTACTACATACCCTGTATAATTATGTCTTATACCATGAACAAGCAATGTTGAACAAAAAATATGGAATTTATAAACTGGTTGTTCTACATCACGACAACATGTGTCTATGTCATCGGTTCTGTTGTGTTCGAAATATGAGTAAAAACATTCAAAACTGACATTACTTTCCCTCATTTTTCTTTGATATTATGGTGTAATGATATCATTCTCCCAATAGTTTTCTTCATTCAGCTGGAAAATACCATTGACCTAAGGGTTTTGTCACTATGAGTTGCTACAAAGCCACTTAGGCCATTCATATTTTCCTTGGTTGAATGAAGGAAAATATTGGCGAATAATATCTAAGTATGCAAACTAGAAAGTCATCATAATATGTGACATAGAAAATTATAATTAAATAACTCACCTTTTCTAACTGTACATGAGCTTGACTGGCTATCTCATAAATCACATCTGTCAATTTTTTGTCTGATTTGCCTTTGATGATTTGTTCCTCTGGTACACCATGCTACAGAGAATAAGATTATCAGTGCTAAAACATATCTGTGTTTAGTATTATTTGCCAAAATCAATAAGCTGGCAAGTTGCATTTTAACTTCTGCTATAGCAAACCTGATTGAAAGTTTTCACTGCTAAACTACCTATAATCAAACTACATCTAAAATGAATGAACTCTTTGGTGGAAAGGAAATAATCATTCTACCCATACCTTGATAAGAATTTCCATAGGTAAATAGACCCTCCTCTTACTGGCATGATATGGTGTGGATCTGAGTAATGTGACAATACCCTGAGCTTTTCCAATGTGAGTGGCTGCATGATCTGCATGTACATTTCGTATACCTATATGTAGCAAAGGAATACCAAATATGGTAATATTGATTTGAATAACAGTTTGTATACCTATATAAGGCACGTCTATTTCACACACCTGTATAAGGCAAATGGCATACCAAATAAATACTAAACATTAATTTCATATAGCGTAAAGGTAGGAGTAAATTATATTTGGGTACTGATAACCACAAAAATCAGGAATAATAAATTTGAATGCAACAACAATAGATGACTTAGCAGAATATAGACACTGGAGATAACTCTCTCTATTCAATTGTTGAGACAACTTTCAACGATTGTCTTCCTCTTATGTCATACTTTCGAGCACAAGTGGTTTTTCACACATCAAATTTTACACTAATTTTTCAGGTTTATTTTGTCTGCTCTATTTGCTTTCAGGTATTTCAAGGATGATTGTTGAACTATTAAAAGACAAAATCAGGTTTGGCCAATACTGTATATATTATCATGAAATGAGTTTAAATCCCTACATACATAAATGATAATACTACAGTACATATTGTGGTCTATTGTAAATAGCCATAGATTCTAAAATTAAAGGAAAACACCACTCCAGGAAATAACATCATTTTTGTAAACTTTAGTCAATTTATGATTTTACATCACTTACATTATGTGTGATTGCTGAAAAATACGAGAAATGACTCTCTACAACCCAAAGTTTACAAAAATGCTTTTATTTCCTGGAGTGGTGAAGCAGTGAAATATACATAGGATTCTGGTCTATTGTACATACCCATAGATTCTAAGATTAAGTAAAGCAGTGAAGATGAAGTATACTCAGCATATTCTTCCACATCAGACAAACTTCTGTATGAATTATTAAGATTGGTTTCCTAGTGACAATGACAAGACAATAATGCTGTAAGTATAACATTTGCCATTTTGAAAATTGTATGTGTATGTCCTGAAGGTTATTTATCCAAACTTAAAACTACAAATGCACACATGGTTACATTTAGAATAGACCATACATAAGTTTTGCAGGCATACATGTACTTAATTCAGATAAGCTAAGTGGCATGTATGAACTTAATTCTGATAAGCTAAGTGGCCTTTACGTACTTAATTAAGCAAAGTTTGCATTTCAAATTTACAGTAACTTCACACTATTGTCTGATGAAGTAGAAATTTGAAGAATTCAGTCATCAAACTTGATAATGGTACTGGCAATGATCTTGTTAATCCGAAATTGTTGTTTTTTGTGTACAAACAAATGCCCTGGGGGCCTGGTAGAAAGAGGATTAACATTTTACATAATTTTTGTTTTTGTACATCATTTACTGTGAAGACTTCAAGTGTACACTTTAAATGACAAAACTATTGTTATCAACTTACTCTACCATCTATAACTCTTTTAAACCACCTCTTGGTCAAATTATGAGTCACAAATGCTCTGTATAATTCTACAATGATGGGACTCTCTCTTGGTGATTTCTGAAAAAAATCAAGAATATTATGCATAGCAACTTTACAAGTGGAAAATATATTGTTCTTGATTCAAAGCATCAATTGGACAGTAAAATATAGTTACTTTGGAAAGGTAAATTAGGAATAAATGTGACGTTTTGCTCCATCTTTTACTCAATGATTTAATTATTCAGCAGTATTAACGTCTCCGGAACTGGCATGAGTCTAAAAGTCATATTGCACTTTTCACTGAGACTAACATTGATAATATCATGGCCATATTATCATGATTATTTACTTACCTCATAAATTTCATCCACAACATCTCTCCAAAACTGCATCCTCATCTTAGCAATCATTTTCTCAGACACCATATCCATAACGGATGCTAACTCAACATTAAATGCCCGTATAGCAAATGATGCTGCCCTAGCTTCTTCTGGTAGTAAAAGTGTACACAGAAAGTTTTCAAAATCTTGTTTCCTACAAATTAAAAAGAAAACAAAAAACTCATATCCTAACTGGTTTAACAATTTTAGTATCTGTCCTATGGCAAGATACTCCATCGTCTTGTTGCTACTTGTTACACCATTTGTGAAATCATAATTCTCTATGTATGAAGTGTTTGTCATTTTAAAATTTTTTTTTATAAATTGTTCAAGAACAAGGACCTAAATAATCCATCCTACAAACGTTTCTTTACGATACATTAGGAAAAAGTAA